>NC_091846.1:75774333-76074408 GCF_037783145.1 Equus przewalskii
AGAACCACAAGTGATCAGAGAGCAGGACTGTGAAAAACAAGAGAGATGCCAGAGACAGTCGCCATTTCTGAGCCCTCTCTGAATCGATGAACGGTTTCTCGTTCTCCCGGGGTGCTGCCAACCAGATTTTTAAGCCGTCGTCATACTGCCGACACATCCAAGCACCCCTGGTCATATTTTGGGAACGCACAGCCCTGGCCGACTCCACCGTGAGGGCTCCTGTGCCGGTGTCACCACAATATGCATTGACTTAAAGGGTTTAATTTCCTTATCCCCTCCTCCCGTTTCTTCTCTCTCTCTCTCCCTCTCTCCCTCTCTCTCCCTCTCTTTGCTCTCTCTCTCTTTTTGCCTACATAAATATTACCAGGCTTTGGAGGAAGATCTGACTTGCTTCCGACCTAATCATCAGCCGACCCCATCCTCTGTAGAGTGGGAAACAACAATGCAGAGAGAGAGAGAGAGAGAGGATGAGAGAGAGAGAGAGAGAGGGAGGCAGTCGGAGGAGTCTGGGGCTGGTGGCCGGTGGTGAGCTGAGTGCAGGAGGTGATGGTGGAGGTGGCGGGGTGGCTGGCGCTGCTCCTCTCACCCAGGCATTGTCAGAGCACGGGTCCCCATGGCTCTGTTGAGGACAGCCCGCTCTCCCCTGCCAGGGGCATGCCGCGTCTCCGCTGCCCGCTGACGGCGACCAGAGCGCCTCCCCAGCTCCTCTCCTCCTCCTCCTCCTCCTCCTCTTCCTCCTCCTTCCTTTCCTTCTCCTTTTTCTCCTCCTCCTCCTGCTCCTACTTCTCGCTCTCTCTCCCGGAGTCCGGAGCCTGGGCAGCCGCCGCCGGCAGGGCTCTCCCTCCCCCCCACCCCCCACCCCGCGCTCTAACTGCCGCCGCCGCCGCCGCTGCCGCAGGTCTGCCCGCGGGCGCCGCCGTCGCCGGGCTCTGACTGCTGACGCCGCCTCCCCCGGACCTCGGGGCCGAATCGCCTGGGCTGGGCCTCCCGAGAGCCACAGTCATCTTCAGTCCCCGGCTAAGTTGCCGCCATCTTCATCCTGGAGAAACACTTTTTTGGGGGGAGCGCTGGCTTTTGCGTCATCTCCTCCCGCGCCGAGAGCTCTCCATCCTGGCGCATTGGCACCGGCCTCGGCCCGGGCGGAGGAGGAGGGCGAGGACGCGCGGGGGCTGGCGGGGGTGGGGGCCGGCTGTGCCCGCCCGCACCGCCTGGGTTTCTGGGCTCTGGCGCTCGCTCCTTCCTCTCCATTCCCTCTCCCCATGTTTCGTTTTTTCCCTTCTATTATGATTGATAAAAGTCAGAAGGCGGACTGCATGGCTGAGGATGCTGGCTAATTTCTTCAGCATCTCCCGCTCCCCTCTGCCTCCGGAAAAAGTCCGAGTTGCAGGCAGGCAGTTAGAGGTTTCTTTCCAGTGGGGCGGGGGTCTGGGGATCGCCTTCTTTACTAAGCAATGATCGACTTTAATTGAAAGGTTGGGGGACAGGGAAGTAAACACGAATTGGCTAGAGGAGAGAGGAGGTGACATTTGGTCTCTTTGCATGTGCCTCGGGATCTCTAGACAACTAGAGATCAGCAGCTACCAGTGCATTAAATTATTTTGTCAAATGATCTTAGTATACGGAAGGGATCGTGTGTGTGCATCCATATCTATATATGTAGCTGTATACATTACAGCGACGTAATTCATATTCGGAAGTAAAAGCAGATTAGAAGCGGCCTCATAGAGTCTTAGGAACAAACCAGTAAGACCTCGCCTACCAGGGGTCACCGCCTAGCCCTCCGCTGCGCATTCAAAGTCTTGATTTCGGAGGATTCTTCCTCCAACCTGGAGTATCCCAAGCTCCGGTGAAACCCACTTCGACCGCCTGCGCCCCAGCCCCCACCGAGTTGGGCTTTGCTGTCTCCCAGGACTTCCGCAGCAGCGAGCCATCGGGCTGCCCGGGTGGAAGCGCTGCAGTCCGAGCCTCTGGTGCCCCTTAGCGTTGGCTCTCAGAGTTCCGAGAAAACCACAGACGCGCTGGGAAAATCCGGGGTTCCCTGGATCCCAGCTCCGGTCGACGCTGTGGGCAAACATCAGTTTCGTTTTGTCTAAGGACCCTGCCCACTCCGCCCCTCATTCCCACCTGAACGGCCGGAGCAGGAGGCTGCGCTAGTGCCAGGCGCCTCTTTTGCGCGCACCCAGAGCGCTGCGCTGTCCTGAGCTCTCTCTGGCGGTCGCCTAGGACAGCAATTTGCTCCATATGGCACTCACTGTGATAACCTTCTTCCCTTGCCTTCGAATGACTCTCATACTCTATCGGGTGCATATTCACGTGGGCACTATTAGGATGCCATCCTTCTAAGTAAATATCTTGAGAAACCAAAGGGATAGGTCATCCGTATTCATTTTCCTTTTAGAGGCGCTGTGGGTGTTAGGATTCGAGAGAAGCAGGTATTTTTAAAATAGCAGGTTGCAAAACATAATGGGCAGGATTCGACCAACCAATCCTTTCTTTTCCACGGCATAATGAAGTATATGCTAAATTTTACCCAAGTAAATTGTAAGTTTCTAAAAACTATATGTAGTGACCATCAAAGCTTGGTTTAGTTTGACTGCTCATTATCTGTAAGTGTCACGTAATCTTTTAAGACCATTTCTGTAAGTATACCATTCTGACACTTTGGATTGCAATGTGTTACATTTTTTAAATACATAAAAATCCTAGAAACTAACATATACTTTCTATGGCAAGTTTATCCTTACCTTAAAGCATCTTTAAATAAGCAAAAAAACTGAGGTTCTGTTGAAAATTAAACGTGAAATAAAAACATTTTCTCCGAAATTTTGTATCTGAACCCAGCTTAAGCTGAGACAGCCTTTCAATTTTTCTCTCTTTTGATTGTTTAAATTATTTTAACATTGAATAAAATATTCTTTTCTCAACTAGTGATGTGGATAAAGATATCCTTCGGAAAAATTCCTTAAATTTTTTGAAAGCATTTAATTTTGTCTTCCATCCTCTTATCATAATTATTCTTCTTAAATTTAAAACTTCAGCTCTCTTAAGCCAAATCACATTCAAACAACATGAAGTCTGCTTGTAGACATAACTCAATATAGGGTCTGGCATTTTCTATTGTATACATATATACATGTGGAAGATAACACCAGAAGTCTGCATTTCTATTTCTTGATAAAAGCCTTTGTAGGACATGAAAGTAAACATATATTCTAAATCCTGAAATTATTCTCTCTCCCTTTTGTTTTGAACCTATTGGTCCTTTATGATAAAATACAGATGAAATGCAATAATCCAAGGCCTTTCTTTTTATAAACTCAGGGTGAGAATTTTTCTTTAATTTTTAAAAGAATTTTTTTCTTGCTTATCTCTGTTCTCTCTCTCTCATTTAGTTAATACCTGGGTTACAAGATTTAATTTAAAATTTCTTCTTTCTTTTATCCACCCCTTTACTCTTCTTTACTCTGTTTCTTCCTAACTTGAAGATGCTCCCTGGGCAGGTTTATGTTTTTCTTCATTTCTCCCTTGCAAGAGAGAAAGTTTAGAAAATCCATGACCAGAAAGGCCCACAGGGTGTGTCTGAGCTGGGAAGCTCACACAGAAAGCTCACAGGCAGACTAGACCAAGTTTCACAACACAAGGATCATCTGAGAGAGACCAGCTTCTTAACATGAAAAGGGAATAACCACCAAGTCCGTCTGCTACCCCAAAGGCGAGCAAAGCAACTGGTCTAAGGGTCTCAAGGCTGAAATACCTAAACAGAGGAGCACTCCCCACTGTGCACCCCCCCACCACTATCCAACCCAGCTTCCTTTGCTCACCTCCAAACCTGGCAGTTTGGACTTTCAGCTGAGGTCAGCCTTGCTCTTGCTCACCTCGGCTGAATATAAAGAAGTGATTAATGGCACCTAGGCTGAATATAAAGAAGACCTTGAGTTCCTCTTCTGAGAAAAAAGGGGCAGACATTCTGCTGAAATGAATGATCATATTTGTTCTTAAAATATATATTCTATCTTTCTTTTCCCAGGTGCAGTATACTATAACTTTTTACTAACTCTCTTCCCCAACCCCACCACTCCATGTTTATTTTCAGCTTCAATTTTCATGTCCACTAGCCCAGACTGCACTCTTCGTTGAGTGTCCCTGGTATTGACAGATAGACTCATTATGACTCCTAGGGAATGGATTTTTAAAGCTAAGAAACAACAGGGCTATTGAGATCAAACTACTTACAATTACTCTTGAGAGTATTTCTCAGCATGTCCTCTGCTGACATTCTGGGTCATATAATTCTTTGCTGTAAGGGGCTGTCTTATACTTCATACCAGGTTCAGCAGCCTCCCCAGCCTCTACTCACAAGACACCAGGAGCACACCCACCTCTCCCCAGTTCTGGCAACAAAAATGTCTCCAAGCACTGTCAAAGGTCTCCTTGGAGCAAAATCGGACCCCGTCAAGAACCACTGCTCTAGAAACATATCAAAGTAGCAATTAATTAATTCATATCTTCATGGGAGACATTCTGGCATCAGAGGTGAAGCTATAACTTTTTCTTTATATTCAGGGAGCTTATGTTCTAAGAACTCTTCACCTAGAATCACCACCTCATCATACATCTCTTGCTACAGAATAATTTATTTTTAAAAGACTAAAAATATTGAAACTCCCTTAACTTCTCTACCCAATACAGAGTTAAGGGCATAATTGACAATTATCATTTAAATCTGATTAATGTCAGAATTTTTCTCCATAATTCAGATGAAAATATGCTTATTAACCAGATTGTTCATTAATCAGGCAACTGTCGGTTTGTACTTTATACATGGACCTTCAGCCACAATATACCATAAATTAAACGAAATACATGTGTGTGTGAGTATATACATATATACACATATATAATTATTACTATGCAAGTAAGGTATGAACATTGTAGAAAAATTATAAAAAACAAATTAGCAATTTAAAAAGTCATAAGTAATCTGAACACCTAGATGTAGTCACCATTTCATTTGGTAGTATCTCTCTAACATTTATTTTATATTATAAATGCCCTGTTTTATGACATTCACTAAACCAAATTTTTTTAAGGATTGAAGTAGAAAGTATGATAGCATATATATCCACATTTGTTAGATAATAATGCAATTTTCCCTTCAGTATTGCATTGTTAATTTTAATCAGAGACACACAAATTCTAGTGGTGTCTCAGAACATTACCATCTCTCTCTTTCTCCGAGTGTGTGATTAAATCAGGAAGAGGACTAGGAAGGGGGAAAATAAAAGAAATGAACAATATACAACATTAAAGGTCCATTACTCTCAAACAAGGGGAAGAAGGAAAGCCGGGCTCCATTATTTTTATCTTATTATTATTCATATCTAGTCAAATTATGTCTCACAAAACATTTCAATGATGCTAAGTAAAAATCTGATATACTGCATTGAAATAACAGAGCTTTATCTGGTTTTTTAATAATTGGCATAATAACACTTTCTACAATTTACTATAGTTAATTCTTTGTTTTTAAGTAATGTGGGCCTTGCCTTCGTCTAATAGTTCCGATGAATTAGAATGTTTTAAAACAAGACCGCTTTAAGGGTACAGGCCCTCTGAAAGTAAACTGTCAACAACCAATCCCACCTTTGCTTGATCTATCTTGGTTCCAGAGTGAACCATGGGGAGACCAAGATAAAAGACCGTGTCTGGCCTCTTGAAGCTTAGTGAAAGGGTAAAGAAAGCAACTGAGCCAGCAAACTCAATACAATGGGGAAGGCTCGAGGTTTAGTGGTTTGGTAGACCTCAAAGGAGAGGGGAACGCCAATCTAATTTTGAGAGGGCCAGGATAGAAAGGTATTGGGGGCATTAATTGACATTAGGAAAAATTCTTGAAGAAGACCCTCAATGTTCAAGGATGCCGGTGCTTAAAGAAGCCCAGAGCACTGGAGGATCTGTGAGTGAGTGGGCTGTGCTGGAGTGTGGGCACACGTGGAAAACTGGCAAGAAAGAGACTAGAGAGAAAGGCTGGGGCTCCATCATATATGATATTGAATTGGTTCTTCTCCTGAAAGTGGATGGCATTCATTGAGGAAATTTAGACAGTGGTTTGAAAGTTCGTTTTCATTAACATCACTGTTCACCAAAACCAAAATGAGAAATATGCTTGGAGAAGGTGTTAACGAGATTAGTAAATGCTGATTCTTGTTCGCTTATCAAGTCAAATGTAGCACAATGGAAAAGAAGAGCAAAGAGCTTGGCTGGAATGTAGGTTTCATTTATCAGAAAAAGCAGGCTGTGGAGTCTAGAAACTCCCACGTAGGTTTTACCTAAGAGTGTGACTAATGTCATAGAATAGTTTAATAGCACAGGCACATTTCAGAAGGCTGCTGAATAGTACATAGTTGCAAATACATTGTACTGAGAGATCTGGCAATGGGATGTGCTTTTTACAAGAGAACATTGCAGAAATGATGTACATGTATATCATAGCTCCCTGTTTACTGTTCGAGGTGTCATTTTTGCTTATATCCTTCAAAGAATCCAAAGTTCTTATCTGATTATACTTATTTTCATAGAAATGTGTACTTTTTTTCCTATTTAAATGGCTAAATTCATTATGCATTAGAAGGGAGATGGTTTTCTTACTTTGCTGTTATTTTATAAAAATAATAATATGTTTGTTGTTTTCTCATTTTCTCTTATCCCTTAGAGTTAACATCTCCAAAATAATTTTACCATAGAAAACTCAAATCAAGAAGAAGTGATTTTCTAGTGAAAACCATTACTTTAATACATTCACTCCATAAATCAAATATATAATAATCCTGAGATATTTTCTTTTTTCAGTTTAAATGTCTTCTGGATGCACAAAACAGGCACACCCTCTTTGTTATTATATACTGGTTACATCCCACATAAAAGTGAAAATAGATTATGTTCTTATATAACTATTAATATAGAAAAGGAATTTTGTACTTTCAGAATTCACAGATAATGTGTAAATTCTTGGCCAGCATATCTATATTTTTATAAACAAATTAAGCATAAAGAGCTAATAAGAGCATCCTAAGATTATTTATAAAGAAAATAAGATTAAACCTTTAGCTTTTAAACCCACTACAGTTTGCTAATATAACCTCTCTTTATAGGTAGAAGCAGCTTCTAGCACCATCAGGCACCTGAGTGCTCTGGATAATTACCTATGATGGCAAACGTGCCGGAGTCTCTCTGTAACCTTGTTTGTCCTTGACTTGAATGGCTAATTGGACAGAACTGGAACTTGCTCTCTATCTGTACACTTCCAGCGTGCTCTAGTTCAGTGGTTTTCAAATCCTGCTGGGCAGAGAATCAAGTGATTTAGCAAACTTGGGCCCCTCCCCAGAGGACCTGTTTCAGTAGGACTAAAATGAGGTCCAGGGAAACTGCACTTTTAACAAATCCCTCTTGGTAACTTTGTATAACCAATGAACTCTTCTATCCATGGTGATGGCCCCGCTGGAGACAGTGGCCAGTGTTAGTCAGATTAGGCTATGCGCTCTAAATTCTAAACCAATAGTAAGATTCATCTGTTGGAGTACGTAGTGTTAAATAATATTATTCGTGATTAAGAGAGAGCACATATAGAGTTAGTTCATGAATACTTTCCATGGAATGCAAATATAGTGCACCACACACATTAGAAATCTACGTCCTCCTCCTCCTCAAAGGAATTACTTATTATTTGCCAAATACTGTTCTTTGCATGTGTGTAAACACTCACACACAGTTTTGCAAGTAAAAAAGTGACAAAGGGAAAACACTTCCTTCAAGATACACAGAGCCAGGTCCATACGGAGACATGAACAGAAGTTACTGAGAGATATAAGAGAAGATCTGAACAGTAGGGAAAATCTGCCTCTGTCTAAACAGGAAGAGGATTATTATAAAGATGGAACCTCCCCAAATTCATTTAAATATGCCTGAAAACAAGGTCAGATTATTTTTTTGGAAAGAAATTATCCATCAGGGGCTGGCCCCGTGGCCGAGTGGTTAAGTTCGCGCGCTCCGCTGCAGGCGGCCCAGTGTTTCGTTGGTTCGAGTCCTGGGCGCGGACATGGCACTGCTCATCGGGCCACGCTGAGGCGGCGTCCCACATGCCACAACTCCTACATGCCACAACTGGAAGGACCCACAGCAAAGAATATACAACTATGTACCGGGGGGCTTTGGGGAGAAAAAGGAAAAAATAAAAACAAACTTAAAAAAAAAAAAAAAAGAAATTATCCATCATAAAAGAGGGAGCCACCTTATGTTTGAATCCTTACAAAATCTCTCACATTATAGGAGCCTCTCTCTATTTTATTTCAGACTTGTTTTGGGGAAGACATATTCCTCTAAAACAATATCTACCAGTGTTAGTTTTAAATGCTTATAGAGGTTACCTGATGGAGTTGTTAAGGTAACAAAGGAAATTTTTTTAAAGGAGGTAAATGTAGTAATGATTCCACAATAGCAAGTATTAGATGTCATTTTAAATAAGGATTTTAAAGATCACAGTGGAAAACAATATAATAAATGTTCAGTGGTTAAGAATACATTTTCAGGTTTGTTTTTTTTTTAAAGAGAAAAGAACAGTCTCACCACTATACCATTGGATTCTCCGGTTTGGTGCAAAATCTCCCACTGCCATTCCCATAGAACCATTCAATTGCTGCTGGTCAAGCAGAGACAGAGTGAAGTTGATGGTGATAGTTAGTGGCTTTAGTGGTGATGCAGGTTCTAATATCAAATATGCAAGTGGAGAGTTTGAGTAGTATTGTTTCCATGGCATGTAAGAATAGAAAAAAGGTGTTTCAAAATGAATATATTACTTTATGTGTTACTTTAAGTAAAAGTATATTCAAATCAATACATAAATGTAATGAGTAGACATTTACTATTTAAATTTCACTTTCATCCTTAAATTTGATAAGTACAAACTTATAGGAGCCTTTCTGGGTAAGCTTGTGATTCATCAAAAGGAATGGGCTTTAGACATATGATATTTGGGTTTGCCTTATATTCAGGCTCAAATATGGTTTGTTTAAAATAATTTCACTTAAAACAGGAATTTCTTGTAGGACCTAACAAGTTATAAAGATTATATGGAATCAAGAGTAGACATTAGAATAGAGCCTCCTTGAGCGTGTTCCTGTGACATCTTGCAGCCGTCACTGGAACATCTGCCTCCACCTTCAGCTGGCCTTCATGGCTCTCCATCACAGGACTCAATAGGCTCTTAAGTAAAGCACACAAGGCAGGGGATTTCAATGGTGACTTTTCCTTCCATGAACGTTTGAGGCAGGATCCAGCCTTGGCGCCCTCATCTCTCTCCAGTGTTCAGAGGATCTCCAGCCAGAGCATGGATGAGAACAGAGGGACAGACACCAGAGTGCCACACCTCGCCCCAGGCTGGTTATTTCCAGATAGTACAATGCTGGCCTTTGTTCCCATTATATCATACAGAGAATACAGTTGTGACACTAGCTACAGATTTCTTCATAAAGTGAGATCAGAGATATCCATAAAAGAGCAGATTGTGATGCATTTCTCTCACTACTTCTCAGACTTTAAAATCAACAGGGGTGGTGGTGGCAGAGGTCAGGGGAAAATTAGCTGTAAAAGGAGAGGAGGTAGAATACATCTGAGAGATCTGTGCACAAAGGGAGTGTCCACCCAGTTTGGGAGCATTCTAATGCAGGTAAATTTTAAAGTGAATAAATAAATAAAAGTAGAGAGGGTGATAAACCCACCAGGTGCTAAAACGTATTTTAAAGAACTAATAATTAAATTAATGTGTAAGTGGCCCAAGAATAGGCAAAGAGTGTGGGAAAATAGAAACACAGAGACAGGATCTATAAAGAATGCAGCATATGATAAAGGACTAGGGAAAATATTACACAATAAGTGGTTTGGGGACAATGGGTTAGATATTTGGATATGGGTTCACTTAGATATTTACTTCTCTATCATAATTTCCAGACATGTTAAGTAATTAAATATGAAAATAATAAACTTAAAAAGTGAAAAAAAATGTATGGAGAAAGGCTTGAAACCAATGGAAAAATCACATGAGAAAGTATGAGATTTAACTTCATGAAATCAAGTTTTATTTGTCGAAAATTTATAGCTATAACTAAAAGGAAAATAAACTTTCGTCTATTCAAGGATGTTGTATGAATATTACTGATCCATTCCCTGATACTGAGACCCACTTTCTCCACAAGCTTACACACATAAACCATTTGAGTTCTTAAAAAACTGTGTGATGTGTATTCACTCATCCATTCAGTTATGAAGCATTATTTACTGGACAATCACTAAACTTGAGGTAAGGTTCTTAGTCTCCTTGACTCAAGGGTCAATATTGTAGACAGATTTCTTTGAATTCATGGTGCTTACAGCATAGAATTATAGGTAGGTATTTTTATACTTTACTTTTAAGGGCTTTTCATTTATGTAAACTCATCACAAAAGAGCAAGTGTGTCACCAATCCAGTCTACTTTCTGAATTCCTATTTATTCATTAAGTCTTAGCTCACCCATGACTTTATCCTGCTGCCTTCCTTGACTATTCCCAACAGAGCTAATTACTCATTCATTAATCCATTTAACCAATATATATTGAGTATCTACTATTTGCTTTTCTAGGAATATAAATGTGATTATGTCCTCAACATGTTCTGAATGTAGTTGCAATTTTGCTATTGACTACTTCTCTTTTTGGAGTTTCCACAGTAATCCACACAGCAGTGACTCAACTAGTTTTGGGGTGAAGTATTTCTTTGATACTCTGATGAAAGCTCTGCACATTCTCCCCAAAATAGGTTTATATGCTCATACACTCAATATTTTGCCTAAACTTTGGCATAGTTCACAGACTTCCTGAAATTCCATCACAGGTCATTCGTATCAGGTCAACAACACCTGCTGTAGACCTTCCTGTCCTGGCGTGAGCCCATAAGTATTGCCTGTGTTTGTTTATACATTTGCCATTTAAAAAAACCAAAAACCAAAAGACCTGTAACCTCCTCTTAGTCAAAATGTCTTTTAACACTTAGCACAGCTAAGAGAGTAACAGCACATATTAATATCTATTGAGTGAAAGTGGATATGTGTAAAGAATAATTCAGCAGGATCTCACATATCTTTTCCTCTAATACATACTCCATGGAAGATGTTTATGCCTATAAAATGCAATTATACCAGAGACAACTAATCACACGCAGCATCATTTAGGATTCCTTCTGTTGAAAGTGACAGAGAAAACAAAAATCAAAAATAAGCTTAAATAAAAATCACTTTATTGGCTTATGTAACTGAACAGTCCAAGGGTAAGCCTTTTTTCAGGCATAGATGGATCCTTGGGGTTGAACACTGACTTCCTGGACAATTTTACTGTCCAAGTCTTTGCTCTGACTTCTAATTTGTTGGCTCTGCCCACAAGCAGGTGCTTCACTCACAGGGGAGGATTGTGTCAGCAGCCACCATCTCATGTGCTTCAAAGTCCAAAACCACCAAAAATGACTGATCTCTTCCAGTAGCTCTCATAAAAGTCCTGAGATTTGTTGTGATTGGAGAGACATAAGTCATGTGCTCACTCCTGACACAATCACTATGGCCTCACATGATCCACATCTGGAGGTGGGGTTGATCCTCAACCCAGCCACCTGCACTGAAAGTAAGACTAGTTGATCTGCAAATGAAAATGTGAGGCTTTTCCTTGGGACTAGGGTGAATGAATGCCGAACACTCCAGGAAAATCAGAGTGTGTACTGTTGTTCCCAAACACCCACATATCTTCCTTCCCATCCATATACCTTCAAAATACACATCTACATAAGCTGCTCTCCCCCCTCTCTAAACAGAGACCACCTCCATCAGTGTGGTCTGTTTTATTTGCAAGTCATAGAAAATCCACCTAAAACTAACTTAAGAAAAGAAAAAGGAACATATTGGTTTTCATTACCAAATGTCTAAGAACAGAGCTGGCTTCATACGCATCTGTATTCAGTCAACCAATGTAAGTAAGACTTGGCCTCTCTGTTTTTGGGGCTCTTCCTTCCACTGTGCTGGCTTCATTCTGAGAGTCAACACTGTGGCCTCTGGGAGTTCAAAAGGTTAAATGAAAGTCCCCTTAAATTTTTGAGATTTCTTGCTCCTGCTCTACATGTCTCAATCTTGGAGACCATCCTTGAACCAACTACTATGGCCAAGAGGATGGAGCATGCTGAAGGACTTAGTCTGGAGAATGTCTCATATTTAAGGATCCAGGGGTAAAACCATGTGGGCTGAGGAGAGATTCCCCAAATAAAGTCAAAGTACTATGACTTCAAGAAGAAAGTGGATACCGAGCAGAAAAAACAATAATTATTCAAAAAATATAACCTACTCTCCCATTTATTTCCCACATCTGACTCCAAGTCTGAGATCTCTGACCAATATGCTATAATCTCAGAAATAGATGTGGCTTCTGAAGGCCTGGCAAGTGTGGATATACAAGTAAATAGGCCTGACTGCTCATACAAACAATGTGCCTAATCACTCCCAAACATGCCCAGAACAGCACTGTGGGAAGTGAACTAGCATTTCTTTTAATAAATGAGGAAAGATTTCCACTTCTATTTTTGCAGGATAAGCTTTTTACAGCTAGGAAAGCTGAATAAAATATGAAATATACCTGTGTGGCGGTGATGATGAAATACAGTAAGTCCAACATTCCAAGTTGATCTTCAGGAATTTGTCAATTCAAAAGCAATAAGGGAGAGCCTTGAAAACTAAAGTGAAAGGAGCAACTGAGTGGTTGAGTGACTGAGCAAGATTTCAGCTCTCTTATCACTGGGAGTGAAGGTAGGGCAGGTCATTCAGCATCTACTAAAGAGAGACCCTGGTAGATATCTTGGGATATCTACCCAAGACAGATAGGAGCCTCAATCATTTACACACTGTAAATAAGAAAGAGGACCAGAAAAAAGCAAGCCCTCATAGGGTCTGAAGCCCAAATTTGAAGCAGCTCAATCTTTGATTAGATTGAGGGGCCCTGTGCCTACGTTGACTGCCTACCTGGTGCAAAAGCAAACCCATTGTGAGAAATCTAACATCAGCCAGAGTCTCAAATCATGTCTACAATGGTTCATACCAATATTTGAAATGTAATAAAAAATGACAAAGGATATCAGAAAATATTATAACAGAATTTCAGGAGAAAAATCAAATATTAGAAACAGATCTACAAGAGATCCCAAAAGTGGAGCGTAAGGTATGGAATTTAAAACAATGTTTAATCGACATGTTAAAGACATTAGATAACATGATGAAAAATTTTATCAGAGAACCAGAAACTCCAAAATTGAATCAAACAGAAATTCTGTGACCAAAATTGTAAAAGTAGAAGTAATAGATGCACATTGTAATATATAGAGTAACTACTACATAATAGCAAATATATACATTAAAAACAAGCTTGTGTTTTTCTGGTCATTATGGGAATGAGGGGCTTCTGACCATGGGATACTGACCAAAGCCGGAAATGTTTCTCAGTTATATTATCTCTGAATTTAGAATCTGGACTTTGAATGTTCATGTCTTTATTCATTAAGCATCTACATTCAGGCCCTTGAATTAGAGAACTCTAATTTAGCTTAAGCCTCAAGGTAATTTGAACGGATGGAATGAGGTAAGGGCATAGATCTTCCTCTCAACCCTGAGCTACATTCCAGCACCATCTTGACAATGAGGGTAAAGGGCCCCTTGTCTGGCAGAAATGAACAACAGGAGGTGCTGAGGATTGGCCTTGAGAATCAGGATTCTCTCAGGTTCTAGGATACATCTAAACGTTTACCCTCCTTGACTGTGTTTTCTCTAAATTAGCTTAGAACTGGCGATTTGGCTTTTCTAACCATGCAAGGTCCCAACTATTATATGTCTACAACTTTCCAATCACAGCCTGAAAGTAGAGTTGTCACTGTTGTCAGACAGGCTACTGTCAACCTCATCTTGGCACTTCTTCCTTCCTGTACACCATAACATCCTGATTTTTTCCTACTAAATTTTCAATGCTTGCCCTCCAAGGTATATGTCCTAAGTCTCAATATTCACAAGATGTGCTTTACTACCTATTTTACACATTTTATCTATTTTTCCAGTTAACTGGAATTCTGAGGTTTGGTTTTTTTCCTTTGCCCACGTTTCTTCCTGGACTAGAAGTAGTTACTAAGGGTCAGAAACATAACAGCTGATGAACCAACACAAGTTGAAGAAAAGTTCGGAACACATGACACTATATATTTGACACAATATTACTATTCTAGTTCAAATAATACCTTCAGGCTGCATCTAAATACACAATTATTGGCATTGTATATCTCTGATTAATTGAATTCAGCACTAGAGGCAATGTATGAAGTGAAGTCATTCTTAGTAAACTCACTATTAATTCGAAAGTCAGTTGATACAATTGTTTTGCAAAGTAAGTTAACAGTATTAATTAAAATTAAAAATTCTCATATCCATTAGTAATCTCCAAAAATCTACATTTAAAAAAATAGATTTTTTTTGTAAAAAAAGGGCATGTCTGTGATTGAACAGAATAAGAACATGAGTGCACTGATGTATTAGTCAGCTCGGGCTGCCACAACAAAACATCATAGACTGGGTGACTTAAACAACAGGAATTTATTTCTCACAGTTCTGGAGGTTCGAACGTCCAAGATCAACATGTTGATTCAGTTTTCCATCGAGAGTTCTCTTCCTGGCTTGCAGACGATGGCCTTCCCTCTCTGTCCTCACATGGTAGAGAAAAAGAGAAGAAGCAAGTTCTCCGGAGTTTCTTGTTAGAAGGTCATTAATGTCATCCTGAGGACGCCCCCCATCAGGACCTCATCCTAACCCTATTTAATTCCCAAAAGCCCCACCTCCTACAACCATCACTTTGTTAGTTATGTCTTCAACATGTGGTTTGAAGTGACACAATTCAGCCCATAGGAACTAGTATGAATCTGTTTAAGTTTAATAAAAATATGAAAAAATCCAGTCAAAGCTTAATAGTTGTTATCTCTGGGGGATGGGATTGAAAGGCAAAGTGGAACTTTTACTTTATGTCATTTAATTAAAATTCACTGGTAAGTAAAGTGATGTGATCATTTTGGCAGCATAATTCTTTAATATCCAAACTATTCTTGCTGAAAAAACAAATAAATAAATTAGGATAGTGAAAGGAAAAATGATGATGGCATATTCCACCAAACTAGATGACAAAAAGTCTCCAAAGACCCTAGGAAATGTTTGGATGAGGTCAAACCAGTACAAATCAGTATTGGTGGGGTGGGAATGGCCGGATGTGAAAAGGACTAATCCACAACCTATAAACCCTGCAGACACCAATGTACTGTCAACCTCTACTTGCCTCCAAAGAGGAGAGCCATTCTTGAGTTTGGAAGCCTGGGAGGGCTAAGAGTCACAGGCACGACTGGAAACCCTCACGGCCTCCAAGTTGCTGGCAAGCACAAGAAGCCAGGAGGCAGGGCTTCAAACACTGCCATGGCAGAAGGAGCTCCTGAGAGCCTCCGAAATATCTACAAATACTCTCCTCCAGAAGACTAGAGGCTCATCCTTGAGAGACAAGATCCAAATCGAGCAGAGAAGGAACACTGGAGGTGAGAGTGAGAGAAGGTTGAGATGGCCGGAAGGGGAGACACCCAGAAGCAGGTGCAAGAAGTACTGGGAAGCAAGAGAAAGCATGAGGCAAGAGCCCAGCGATGAGGCAGAAGAAAGGAAATCACCCTGAGAGAGATCTCATTTCGAGAGACCGAGGAACAGCTACCTCAGAGAGGTGAGGCCATATTTTGAATCCCTCAGGAAAATAACAGAGTGAGGAGCCCACAAGCCAGCCTGGAAACAGAGAAAAGCTCCCTAATCCAACCCCATCCCATCATCTCATGCAATGGGATGACAAAAAGAAAATATATTTTGATCCATATAAGTGTTACTAGGAGAATTACAAGGAGAAAGATAAAAATAATCTTATTAACATTTTGACAGATAGTGGAAACACATCAGAAAAATGTGGCCACAAAGTGGATAGAATTGTAGTTTAATATTTCATATTGATCTAGAAGATGAAGGAAACAATCAAAGCTTTGAAACAACAAATCAAAACTATCAAAGTTCAGAAATGATGTGGCGAAATCAAACCTATAATGTATTACTGAATTATTTTGTAAATGAGTTCTTAAAAAATTGGTCCCAATTTGTTCAAAATTGGTTGGAAATCTTTCATCCAAGTATTCAGTGAATAGAAACTTCAGCTTTTGAATAACTGGGTGAACTGTAATTATTGAAAATAGACCTTGCAAGCAAGAAGACACTGAACATTATCCTGACAAAAGCAAGGGAGGAAGTGAACAAATCAAAGAGTGAGAGCTCAGATGGTATACAGAATTTAATTTCGAACTTCTATAAGTGTGATTTGGAATATCTTGGATTGTGAGAAGAATTTTTGATGAAGTTCCTATTTTAATTGGATAAATTTATGCTCTGACTGGGACAGAATGAAACAGAGAAGGCCTATGATTTTCCAGCATATAAATTTGGTAAAACACTCAAAAGAATCATAAATAGAATTGACTGATTTAAAGAAATTTTTTCTTGTGAAAAGTTTTTTTCAAAGAATAATGATCTGAATAGAGGCTAAAAGACAGTACCCGGAAAATATTTTGGTAAAATAATTACACATTTAATATTTCATAAATATCAAAAAAAATATATACATGAAAGGAGCATTCTCTCAAAAATATTAGGGTATACAGAGAAAAATCAATAAAACTCTCAACAAATATAAAATTATTAATGATAAATTAAAATTTTGAAGATTACAGTAAATTTTATAACCAATTATAAGTGATAAAATCAGATTGAAAAAAATAACTTTATTTCTGAAAAGTACCAGTGACAGGCTATTACAAATAGATGTAGATAAGAAATGATTTTGCGGATATTACCCAGATTAATTATTCTGTTTTTGTTATCTTTTAATGCTGAGTCCATGAAAGATTTTAAATATCTACTTTAACATGTATAATGTTGCTATACCCTGAAGGTTTGTGCTTCCCCTAACATTCACATGCTGAAACCTAATCTCCAATGCCATGGTATTAGAAGGTGGGGCCTTTGAGTGGTGCTTAAGCAAAGCGGGTGCAGTCCTCACGATGGGATTAATGCCCTTATAAAAGAGACCCAGAGGGCTCTCTCATATCTTCCACTTTGTGAGGGCACAGTGAGAAGGCACCATCTATGAGCCAGGAAGTGGGCCCTCACCAGACTCTGAATCTGCTGGTGCCCTGAGCTTGGACTTCCTAGACTCTAGATCCGTGAGAAATAAATTTTTGTTGTTTATAAGCCACTCGGTCTATGTATTTTTTTATAGGAGCTGGAACAGGTTAAGAGAATGTATACATTATATAAACATGTCATCTTAGTTTTCAGAAGTGATTTTATTTTTAAAAAACATTTTGAATAGAACTTTCCATAGGTTCACCAATATAACAAAATTAAGTTACACATGAATAAATAATTGTTTCTAAAATTCATGTAATTTTATTTTTGGGTGACTTCTTTCACTCTCATAACTGCCCCAGTTTGGAAAATAAATTATATGATTACCTTAATTATTAAGCTACGGTAAGTAATATGGTGTAGTACTGGATGATATTCATAAAGACCAATGGACAGAATGGAAAGTGCAGAAGCAGAAAGAGATCCTTCTTTTATGGATGCTTGGTTTATGAGAGACATAACCATGCAAGGCAGTGGAAACTCTTTCAATAAACATTTCAATAATTGATATCAATAAATAGTCATGGGATAATTGTATTAACATACGGTAAAAGTGAAGGTTGACTCTAACCTTATAAAAAGTCAACTCCAGGTTGATTAAAATCAACTGTAAAAAGGAAAAATTATAAAACTAAGAACATAGAAAAATAATTTCCTTACTTAAAGATAGAAAATAATTATTTAAGCAATATCCAAGAAAGACTACCTATAATTTATATTATTTAAGCATCAATGAATTAGTATCATAATACATAAAAATTACTTAAATCTGTAAAGAGAGAGGAAAGGGGCAGTATGTAGATGAGAAAGACATAAAACCCAACAAAAATGTGCAAAAGAGTAAAGAGGTACTTCAGAAAAAATTCACACGGTTAATAAACATGTGATAAGGTGCTTAACTTCATTAATCTGAGAAATATCAAGGACAATGATAAATGGATACAATTATATGTCAACAGATTGACAAAAACTTTTTAAAAGATCTGACAATATTGAGTGAAACTGTAAAGCAACAGGAATTCTTAGACATTTCTAGTAGGAAGTTACAATGATACAAATACTTTAGACAACAGTCTGGCCTTATCTTCTAAACGTAAAAACATGCATATCTATGACCCAGAAACACAGTTCTAAGTATATGTTCTAGAGAATGTTTTTCATATAGGATATAGGAATGTGATCACCACACTTTTGTTTTTTAAAGTTGCCTCAGACTGGAAACTACAAAAAAAAAGTCCCACCTACACCATAGTGGATAAATAAAGTGCGGGCTATTTGAAATATAATACATCAATGACAGTGAATAAACCACAACTCAATCAAGACTGCATGAATCTCACAAGTATAACATTGAGCTAAAGAAGTCAGTTAAAATATTGTCTGCTATTTGATTCCATTTATATAAAATTCAAAACCACGCAAAGGCCCAGCATATTGTTCAGGGATGCAGATAGGTGTATCTATGCAGAAATATGACAACTAGAGAATGGTTACCTCCAGTAGGAAAGGAGGTAGGGGGCTGCTCACCCCTCATTCTAAATCCGACATAAACTTTCTCACATCCTCCAGGAGTGAGCTTAGAGCCCAGGCCTTCTCAATCAATATCACATTTGTTTAAGAGAGTGATTGTTTAATAGATAGACCTGAACCCAAAAGAACCAACAAGGTTTGACCTTAGGATTTTTAGAACTTCTGGGAAGGGAAAAACAGTCCTTAAGCATTGATCCGCTGGTGGCCGTATTGCAATAGCAAGAAGAAAAACTGTGTGACAGGAGACCCAGCGAGAGTAAAGTAGAGCTGAGAAGTGTCAGATGTGGGACTGTGTCTTCAGGAGATCATGGCATAGTATGCTACCATTACCTTCCCTTCCTTTACCACCTTGCTGCATAATGGACACAAACCGCACATAGCAAAGGTTTGGATGTCACACTTAGGTTTAAGTCTATCTTCAGAGATCACTACATTTTGACTCATTGCAAGTTATTTAACCCAAGTTAATTGAAAGACAATACCCTCATCTGTAAAACCGATGCAAACAGTGTTTGATCCTAAAGTTGTTGTGAAGACTAAATAAGGACACGCAGAAGCTTGTAGGGAAGTGCTTAAAAGCGCCTGTTCTGGGCCAATCAGCACGAGTTCAGATCCTAGCTGTGTGTCTACCAGCCGTGAGGCCTTGAGCATATTGGTGCTTCGATGTCCTCATCTGTAAAGTTGGGATAATGATAGCAACAAACTCAGAGTACTGCTGATGATAAGAGTGCTTAGAACAGTGCTTTACACTTAATAATCGTCCAATAATTATTTACTTTTACTGTTAGAGAATAATACTTTGGAAAGGTCTTGGCACAAAATAAATGTTAACTATTACTACTAAACACTACTAATATCAACAAGGAAAGATTGGATATCATTACTAATTCTACACTCGTTACAGAATAACATGACAACTTATGAAAAATGTTATGACAATAAACGTGACAAGTTAGGTAAAATTGACAAATTCCTTGGAACACAAAACTTACCCAAACTAACAGAGTAAGAAATAGAAAGTCTGAAAAGCCTCATATCTGTTAAAGACATTTAATTCACCATCAGAAAATTTTCCGAAAAGAAAATTCTGGTCCCAGATGGTTTCAGCATTGAATTCTACCAAACATGTACGGAAAGAATAATAACAATATTACAAAATGTTTTTAGCAATATAGAGAAGGAACACTACGTCCTTATCTTATAAGCCAGGCGTAACGGTTACAAAAACCTGACAATGATATTACAAGTAAAACAAAATCAAACTGCAGACCAAGACCCCTCATGAAAATAACAAAATATTAGAAAATCTAATCATGCAATACATCAAAAGCATAATCCATGATGACTAAGCAGATTTATCCCTGAAGTGCAAGGTTCATTTAACAACTGAAAATCAATAAATGTAATCCAACACGTTAACAGAATGAAGGATAAAAAGCATAGAAATATCTCAACAAATTCAGAAAAAGCATTTGACAAAATTTGATACCCATTCATAATAGAGACTCTCAGCAAACTAGGACATAAGGGGACCTCCTCAACCTGATTAAGGGTATGTAGTAGATCGAATTGGGACGCCCCCCAAAAAAAATATTTGCACTTTTTAACCCCCAGAACCTGGGAATGTCACCTTATATGGAAAATGAGTTTTTACAGATATAATTAAGTTAATATAAGATCATGCTGGATTAAATTTCTCTTACGGTTGGGATGTAAGAAGTGGGCCCCAAAATCCAAGACGTGTCATTTTAAAAGACACAAAGAAGAGAAACACATAATACAAGGAAGAGAAGGAGGCAGTACAATCACGGAGACAGAGATTGGAGTGATGCAGCCACAAGCCAAGTAACGCCTGGAGCGACCAGAAGCAGGAAGAGGCAAGGAACAGAATCTACCCTTGAGTCTCCAGATGGAGCATGGCCCTGCAGAAACTTTGATTTCAGACTTTCGGCATCCTAATTGTGAGATAATAAATTCCTGTTGTTTAGGCCACCCAGTTTCTGATAATACGTTAAGGCAGCCATAAGATACTAGTACCGATCATTTCTGAAAATCCTACAGCTAGCAGCATACTTAATGAAAAACTATTGGACACTTTCCCCCTAAGATAAAGAACAATGAAAAGTTACCTGAAATCCCCGCTGCTACTCAGCAATTTAACTGGAGGTTGGAAACAGTACAATAATGCAAGAAAATAAAAGGCACAAAAAGGATGAATTAAAACTATTTTTACTTGCATACAACATGATTATCTATGTAGAAAACTCCATAATACATAAAAAAGTTTCTAAAACTAAAAAGGAAATTTAGCAAGCTTACAGGATAAAAGTCATTATAAAGTACTCAATTGTATTTCTATATACTAGCAGCAAACAATTGGAAAATAAAGTTCAAAAATTCCATTTACAGTAGCATAAAGACATAAACTATTCAGGAATAAATTTAACAAAGAGTGTGCAACTTTCGTACACTGAAAAAATCCAAGAAACATAGTTGAGAGAGATTAAAGAAGATCTAAATAAATGGAGAAATGTAACATGTTCATGGATTGGAAGACTCAAAATTGTTAAGATGTCAAATGCCTTCAAATCTATCTATAGATTCGATGCAACCCCAATGAAAATCCCCATAAGCTTTTTAAAAGGTATTGACTATTTAATTCTAAAATGAAAAAGGAAATGAAGAGGATCTAGAATAGCCAAAAGCAGATTGTAAATCTATTTGAAGAATTTACATACCTGATTTTAAAACTTACTATAAAGCTATTAGTAATCAAAGATATTGTGGAATGGAGAAAAGGATAAAGTAGTAGATTGGCAGAACAGAACAGAGCTTTCAAAGTGGAAAAGAAACAATTTTCAACAGATGGCACTAAAACAACAGAATGGAGAAAGGATAGATAGGAGAATGAATAAACAAATTATGTCATATTCATCCAACAAAATGCTTCCTGCCAATAAGATGAAACTACTGATTATGCATCAACATAGATGAATGCAACAAAAATTGTAATGACCCATACACAAAAGGGTACACATTAAATCATTCCATTTATATAAAGTTCAAGAAAAACAACAACAAAAAACAACTAATCTATGGAGATAGAAATAAGAACAGTGGTTATATATGGAGGGTAAGATTAATTAAATGGGAGGAAATGGAACTTCCTAGTATGATTTATATCTTGAATGGAGATAGAAAGATATATTATATATCAAAACTCATTAAATTTAACAATTTTTAAAAATCCACATGAAAATAGTGAAATGGGAAAAATATGAAACAAGACCTAAATACTCAAGTGAAGCAGAAATGCACCCATAAAATAACACAACCCAGAAAGCTGGCTTCCTGAATTAATGTGCTAGGTTGTTTTAAAAACGTCCTCCTGTTGGATGTATCCCAAAATATTTTCTTTTAAAAAAAGGAAAATCCAGGAAAGTAAGATTGATATGTGGTGTCATTTTTTCCACCAGAATATTGCTAATTTAAAATGTGCAGCTGAGAGACTTAGTTAACTCAAAAATGACAGCTGACAGGCTAAAAAGTTGAGCAGAGCTTTGGGTCGTTACACAGGATTTAAGAGACAAAAATTAGATACAGTATAGGACAAGGATCTTCTTCAAAAGACCTCAAAGGGAGTTCTTCTTTATTTCTAGGATTTATCCCACTGTTACTGACATTTTTTTAGGAGTCAGATGGTAGGTTCAAATGGGCTGAAGTCTGCCTTTTTGGGACCAGCTCCCTACATCAGAAACAAATGGCTAGTCTCCAACCAGTCCTGCGCAGGGCAAGCAGCCGCAGAAAGCCTTCCATTACCTCCAGGATTTCCACTGGGGCTGAGTCCCACCTGCATCAACCGCTGTTTCTGCATCCCAAGCTGATGCTGCTGATGCCAACATCACTGTCGAATCTTGTTTTCTACTTTCCATACTGCCTTCCACTCTTCTTTCTCCTGAATTAGCTTCAACAATTACAGGAGATTTAGAGGTATTCCTTAATCTCTCATGGAAGTCTCTTTTATTTTTTGGGTCTTTCAAATACATTATTCAATATATAGAGACTTTGCTTCCACAGCAGTTCTATCTAACCAGGGCTGGTTTTCTAAACTCTGCATTATAAGCAGAGGTACTTTCTGCAGTTTTTGCTACGAAAGAAGATTGACACCAAAATTCTGGGAACTCTCGACATCACTTCATACCAGTTCAAGTGTATTGTGCATCAGTTTAGACATGGAGGAATTTGAGGGTGTGAGAGCAGATATAATTCTTAATGCCAGGCCCTGCAAACTTTCCATTTATATCTGTCACTTCTCCTGTCTGAGACTTGTCATTTCTCGAAAATTTCAGTGACATATTGTAACGCCAACTCAAAATTCTCCACTCTTGTTTCTGGCACTGTAATCCCTACAAATGTTTCTGGATTCTGGTAACATTGGGAGTTCAGAATTGTGCTTGAGAGCCAATCTCACAGCAGCTAACCAGCTTAAAGGGTCTCCTGAGTGAGGGAAAAGGGCTTTCATCACACCACATGCGGCCTCTGCTGACATCCTTTCCCGTGGCTGGACAACTCCAATTTCTTGAAAAGTTTTCATTCACAAAGCGGATTACACTTCAATTTCCACATTTCGTCTCATCACGTGGTTTTTTGTTTTTAGCCTTTCTTATAAACTCACACAGGGATCCAGGGCCTGGTTCGCCACCTGTAACAGTGAGTCCTGAAATATACCACTCACACAAGTTCTGATTAAGATCTCAGAGACATTTTCATAATGTCACTGACTTTGAGGTGGTATGTCAAGGATCACCACAGGTCCTGCTGGATCTGTCTAACTTCTGATCATCTCACATCCAAGGACTTAACAGGCATGGTGAGAGTTCATTCCTGATTCAATTCTAAGGGATGGTTTCGTCTAAAACACATCTAAATATTTCATACTAGTACAAAAATCTGACGTGAAAAAGTACATGTCACTGAAGACTCCTAAACACTTAAACATCGGGAAAAATTTAGCTCATAGCACCTCTTCCATAAGTTTAAAAATCCAAGCTGTCTCTAGAGTTTCTCTGAAGCCCTCAATCTTTTTTCCTTTATTGTAGTAAGAAAACAATCTTATTTTCGTATCTACTCTGTTTCTATGTCTGTGCCATGGTTACATTTCTGCTCCATCTATGCAGGTCTCAATCAATGTGTCCTTTCCACAACCATACTTTGGATAGTGTACGTTCACGAATAAGTAAAAGTTTCCTGGATTCCAGGAAGCAGCGCACAGCCTTCCTCCAACTCCCAGGCTCTTTCCTCCTGCTACACCTCCATTACTAAAGCTTCCACCTACCCTCTGTGCTGGGGTAAAAATCGTGAGAAGTGAGTAGGTCTGTTGGCCTTGCTATTTCAGGTGACTGCCCCACCTTGTTCACCATCTTTCTAGAATTTTTTTTGAAGAAAATATTGTTCATTGACCCTTGTTGAGCACTGAATATGCAAGAAATTTTGCTTGGTTGACATCATGTAGGATTCACTTAGGAATTTTCATTCTAGTAAGGAAAAGGTGCTCAATTCACAACTGTAATTTTCCTGGATATAGAAAGGTTAATATGACTTTGTACTTAATGTCAAGGAACTCCTGCCCTAGTAAGGTTACAGACACAGAAATAGCTAATAATGAGTATGTTTATAAATCCACAATATTCAAAGAGTTCTTCAAAATCAATGAGGATAGAAGAAGGTCGCAATGGCAAAGCATATGGGCAAATATAAATGGTCTTCAAAGATGAAGCTTTAATAGTTACTAGTAAAGAGGAAATTCACTAGCAAACAAGAAAACAAAATATCAAAAGAAAAGAGTGGTGGAAGAAATTTGCTCCTATCAATTTGGCAGAAATTTGAAAGAAAGAGATAAACAGTCGTGAAAAGGGAAGGGGTTTCAGCAAGTAGTATTTACAAAATTTTGAAGCATTTATTGCTAATACTTATTCGTAAATATAATCTAATAATATTTGTGACCAGTTAAAATAAATGTTCCTTTTGAGTTAACAACTCCAATCTTAGGAATTTACCAAAAGGAAACAAGCACACAAAGGTACGAGATAAGCATATGTCTCACATATGCAAGGCTATTCATCCCATGATTATTTGAAACTGTAATAGCCATTAATAAGAGATTATTTGGATACATTTTAGTATTGTCACAATATGATATATCATTCAGCCATTGGAAATAATGAAGCAGAGTTACATGGACTAATACAGAGAGCTGTCCCCTTCAGGAAGATAAGTGGAAAATGCATACTGTTAAAGAAAAAAGGCAAACTGCAAAATAAACACAGTAATTGAGTTTCACTGAGTATGTGCAAGTCCCTTGCTCCCACTGAAATGAGACAACACTGGATAAAATAAAAGTATACTTCTCTTTAATGCCATCAAAGAGCGATGTATGCAAACAAGTCTAAATTAAATACATTCTAGATAGGATGAGCCCTTCACTGGTGAGCAAAGAGAGACGGCTGCTGTTATGCATGGGCCAGTCACCTAAACTAGGTATGGGTAAGTAAAAGGACATGACTGCTGAAACTGGAGAGACTTTTCCAGGAAAAGGAGAAAGCAGCCAAGCTTTTATTAACATTGTTGCTTGGAAACGCTGGTTGGTAATTGGAAGAGTCTCAAACACAAAAAATGAGTATCTTGGCTTGATAGTTCTCCTCCACCAGAATTCTGCTATTACCTGAGGCTGAGCAGAGCTGGAAAACAGAGCACCAGTGGAGTTGAATTCAAAGCTAAGCTGAACATAACTTAAGCTGCAAACCAACTCGGTCCTAGGTAACATACGAAAGATCAAAGAGAACAGTCCCTCTATCAAGGTGATAAGTTGAGGATTGGGAAAAAAAGGCAAAGACACTTCCTGTTATCTTATCTGAAACCAGAGGTAAAGTAAAACTAACTAAATTTGCAGCTGTCCAACCCAAGTTCAGTTTGACTCATGGTGTTGGCCACACCACTTAGGCTCCTGACAAGGGAAATTATGTTTTCCCAGTGGAGAAAAACAAAATAAAATGATCTATCTTAGTCTCTGCTGAATCTTTACACAAAATGTCTAGCATACTATAATGACAGGAGACGTAAATACACAGGGAATTGTCACTCACAATCAGGAAAACAAAATAGTTCATAGAATCAGAACAAAGACTATTCTAGATAGAGGAATTAAGAAGCAAGAATTGAAGACTAAAATAAAAATCATTAAAGACTAAATAACTAAATAAAAGGACTAATAGAGACATGGATTATTAAATTCAAGGGAAAAATGGTTAGAATGTGTGAATAGGTGAGGACATCAGCAGAAAAATGAAGGCTCTAAACTAAAACTAAATAGACATTGTAGAATAAAAGATAAAAAATGTGAAGTAAAATATTTATTGGATGACTAACAACACATTTGACATAGCAGAAGAAATGATCAGTGAACTTGAGTGAGGTAAATGGGAAACATTCAAATCATAAAACATCAAAATAAAGAAAATAAAAAGAAATAAAATATAGTGTCAGAGGCCTTAGGAAATCAAATACACTTACCAGACATGAAACTGGATTTCTAGAAGGAGGGGAGAAAGAGAATGAAGAGGAAAAATCCAGAAAAGATATTGGGCAAGGTTTATCAAAACTGCTAAAATATATCAACCCACAAATTTAAGAAGTTCTGCAAACCACAAGAAGGATAAAAACATTTAGAATCATATCTATGTCTATCATAGTCAAATTCTAAATACTGAAAATGGAGGAGACAATTATACAAGCAACAAGGAAAAAGAACTTTTCACATTCATGGAAGTGCAATAAGAATGACAGCTGCCATCTCATCAGAAACATTGGAAACACAAAGTTAATGATGACATCTTTAAAGTGATGAAACTAACATAAAATTCCATTATCAGTAAAACAGCTTTAAAAGATGAAGACTAAATATAAAAGTTTTCAGGGAGACCAGAGTTTTTGTCTGGCAGTGTTTCTTTTCAGCCTGAAGGATTTCCTTTAGCATTTTTTATGGTGAGATCAGTGTCAACAAATTTTCTCAGTATTTATTTACCTGAAATTTTTTTATTTTACCTTCATTATCTAAGGTTAACTTTATAAATTATACTTTACATAAAGTGGACAAATTCTAAGTATATAATCAGATCAATACTGACGAATGTATACACCTACGTAACTAACACATCATTCAAGGTAAGAAATATTTCCATCACTCCAGAAAGTTCTTTTCACTCCCTCAAATTAAATCCTAGCCTACTTTTCACCAAAACAATTCGTCTGATTTATATCACTATATATTATTTTCCCCGTGCTGGAAGTTCACATAAATGGAATCATCAAGTATGTACTCTTTTGTGTCTAGCTTCTTTCACATAGCATGATGTTCTTGAGATTCATCAATGTTGTGTAAATCAGCATTTCATTACTTTTTACTGATGAGTAATATTCCCTTTTACGATAAACTATAGATTATGTATTCATTCACTGGTGGAAGGATATCTGGATTATTTCCATTTGGGTCTATTATAAACAAAGTATTATAAGTCTATATAAATAGTTTTGGACTTATATTTTTATTTCCTTTGGAAAAATATCCAGGAATGAAATTTTTGGTTCCTATGATAAGTGCATAGTTAACTTTAAAGAAAATGAAATAACATTCACCAAAGTATCATTTTTCTTGACTATTAGCAAAATATGAGATTTCTAGTTGTTTCATATTCTGGCCAATACTCTTTTTAATTGTATTCACTCTAGTGGTTGTGAAATAGTATGTCTTTATGGCTTTAATCTGCATTTCTCTAACCACTAATGCATTTGAGCACCTGTTCTTGAGCTTATTGGCCACCTCTATGTCTTTTTTGTATAGTGTTCAAACAGGACAGGACTTACATCCAGAAGATATAACCAACTCTTACAACTAAATAAGAAGAAGATAAAACCTTCACAAGAACAATGGGCAAAAAACCTGTCTGGTCTCCTGAATATAGTTTTACCTACTGAAGTTCAAAAAATAACCACCTATGTCACAAACTGTGTAAAGAAAGGCACAGAATAGGTTATCTGAAATGGTGAGGGAATTCCACGAACCAGCTAGAACTCTGTATTTACTGCATCAGGTATTGTGACCAATAATACACTTTTTGTGTGTTATACTGCCACATGAGAACACTAAAATTAAATGTCTGGTGCCTAAGTTTACAAGTCTTTTAGGATACATTATATTATTTACTACTAAAATAATTCTCTGAAGACAAAGATTATAAGTTTTCCTTTTTCTTTTCTTTCTTTTTTTTTTCTCCCTTTTGTAGGTGAAGAAACTGAATTCCTGTGATTATGAATTTCCCCGGGTAAAATATGAGGTAATTTCTGGAAGACTGACTGAAACCTAGTTCTTCCGTCCCCATAAAAAATTATCATCTCATACAATCAAATTTTAAGTCCATTACTTGAAACAAAGTACAATTTACAACTTTAGATATATTCAAAACTGAATTTGAAAAGAGGAGAAAATTGGCAGCTCTTACCCCCAGGCTTCATGTACCATACACGCTTCTCTGCAGGTCTGAGAGGAGGTGATGACTCTTGCGTTTAAACTTTACTGCATTAAAGGATAATGGCTGTTAGTTTATTTTATATTAGCGTTCATTTTCTAGATTTTCCTCTCTGACTAGAAATATCGCTTCAACTCCACTCACCATGGCAACAAAACAGCTGAAGATTTTTACAGCTTGCCTAGTGAAGAAAAATACTTGAAAATATCTTTTGATGCTAAAATTGGTTTTGTTTTCACAGCACCACACGAAGCAACTGGGGATGAGGGATATCACCATACATTTCAGACGGGTTTACCCAGCAGGAACATTGAGGGTACACCAGAAAGGGAAGAGCGGTAAGAAAGAAAGAAAGAGCGAGAGAGGAAGAGAGAAAGAGAGAAAGAAAAAGAAAGAAAGAAGGGAGGGAAGGAGGCCATACTATGTTTACATACTTGAAAAGACATTTATCCACACATGTGCTCCCACGAACCAGCCTTCATTTATATCACTGCATTAAATTTGTTGTTGGATACTTCCTGTTTGTCTGGCTGTCTCCTCCAACTAGACTATGATATCCTTGAGAGCAGAGACCACTCCTTATTCATCCTTGAACCCCCATCATTCTTTTCAAGTGTCTTTTGGATAAAAGGAGAAATTAAGATTTTTATAAAAGAATAAAAAAGCATAGAAACTAAAGAATAGTTAACTTCAAACAACTTTATAAATCTTGAATGTATTACTTGTGGCAAAACATGTTAATCAGGCTATTTTCCTTTTTCCCAGGAAAGGTTGCAGAGCCCTTCAATCAAAGGGTATTTGCTCTGATGGTTAATACTCGATTGAGTTAAACTAAACACATGTGAAAAGGTAAATACTTTGCCAAATAAGTTAAGTAATGGATTACAAAATCACATTGAAATGATTACATATTTTTTTCTTATGGTTAGTTCTTGTTTGTGTGTATAACCGAGCTTTGATTACATATCTTGAAGAAAGGCTAAATTGCAATTCTGTATTGCAACAGTCTTCTATGTTTCCTGCTCAGGAGAAAGAGTTTGCTGGAAGCTTAATTGTCAGAATCTGGCAGCGATGTTAAGCGTTCTCTGTTATTGGTTCCTCATCATCAACAAACAATGGTCTCCATTTGGGGAAAGGTATATCAGTAGTGTGCTGTCAAATATTTAACAATCGACTTTCCAAGAGAAAAAAAATAAAGCCCGTGTTTTTAGTGTTTGCCACTTTCCACTGTGTAAATACTCCTCCCATGACCAATTTCAAGCTGACAGCACAATGTCACTGAATGCAGAGTTGGGAAGAAATGTGCAGTCACACACTGAGATGTAGTAGTTCCAAAATAGAGATAAAATAGATGTAAATAATCTCAAGAGCACAGATAGTAGTAAAATAGGCAATAAGTTATGAGTCTTGAGTATTTATTATTTTTGTTTCAATATAATTCATTTAAGTTTATATAATTTAATTTGCAATAAAGGCTGTGTTAAAACTTTAACAATCATCTGTTATGAGTGGGCAGGAGTCAGCTCCAGCACACCAGTGGATACTGGAGCTGTAGTTTTGCCTTAGATTACAGTGAGCCAGGGATATGTTGCCAGGTTCTCTAAAATGGCTCCTCTTGGCCTGAGTAAGGAGGTGTGCAGTCTTCCTCTCATTGTACGACCATAGCACAGACACATAGCAACACGCTTGCTGTGTCTTTTATCTGTAAAACTAGGGTTTTTTGAGAAAAAGTAGAGGCAGAGAAGTAGCAAAGTGCAATGTTTCCATATTCTCTTGCCATTCTGTAGAGGCAGCTTGTGTTGGGCAGAGCTGACCATACCAAAGAAGTGTACTAATGAAAAGATATGATCCTCCCCATCATTCCGTGTAACATAGAGAAAGGAGCACCGAGGACATGAAATCTACTACATAACAATGGGAGCCTCCTGGTGAGGAAATAACCTTGTTTGAAAATAAAAGTTTCTGGAGTTATTCTTCCATTGAATCAACTTGTACACATTGAGCCAGATTCTGATGGACTCCTCAAAAGGAGGAAGAAATGAGCCTCTAGGGCATTTTGGATTTGCTTTTCTTCACCCCACACCAATTTAGGAGATTCACAAAATAAAGCAAACTTGGCTATACATGTAATTGTTTCTTCCCTTGGGCTAGATTTTAGTTTTCCCAAGTCATCCTGTTTTTCCTGAATGATGGTGACTATCCCAGAAGTTCTTGGATCTCCTTACAAGGTCGGTAGTAAGGTTAAGGTCTGCTTGTGGGGTGTGAACTCTTGAAGGTAAGAATGACTTCACAGTCAATTTTGTCCCATTGATAGCCTGGCCAGGAGATGGAAAGTGGAAGTGGAGGTAACTGCGAGAGTATCCAGCTGTGAAAAGTCAGTGTTGGAAGGTGACCAGCTTTCGTCAATCTAAAAGGAAATGGGCTACATGTCTTTAGCAGAAATTCCAGCAGAATGCCCAGGGAGTGGCCTTAACTGATTACTTCATAGAGAAGATCAGTAAGAAACCACAGAACACAATGGTGAATGGAAGACACTTACTCTTCTCCTGCCATGTGAAACAGCAAGCCTTCTCGTACTCCTGGGCATCATCTTGGGCAGAGGAATGAGGATGCGGTAATACTAGAGACTGAACATGTTTTCCTAAGTGCACTGAGCGATTCCTCAAAGGACTGTTTGAATCATCCCATGGGACTGAGTTTAATACATTGGGGTTAAATTATATTTTCCCACTTCCCAGAAGGAAAGGAGCTATAAAGGAAAGGAATCTACTTCAAATAAGAAATAAGGAAAGAAGTTAAGTTTACTTTGCACATTTAAGTATGGTATTGATAAAGCCATGACCTTGCCATAATATATTTTTAGCAATCCAAGGCAAGGTTCCCACACGGGAGTGGTACCAATCTTAGTCCCTCCAGTTATGTGTGCAAGACATTAAATTTTCTCTATTATTTTAATACTTCAACTTATTACTGTTTAAGTATCCTTCAAACACTGGTTGGAAACCAATTAATATACCAAAAATGCCCCTTAAAAAAAACCCAAATATCTTCCATTTGTACAAATGAAGAAAATGAAATTCACAAAAAAAAGTTAAATGACTTGTTTGAGGTCAAATGGTCACTGGGTAATGGAACTAGTGCATAGCCCAACTCTCCAGATGCCCACTGTGATGCGATTTCCATTTAAATGTGTCACCTCATTCATTAAAAACATTTACTGGGCTGCAACTCATTTGTTCCAAGCCCAGGAATCCTATTCTTTTAGAGAATTCACAGGAGACTTCCTGCTTCTCACCAGCAACTCATTTATTTAATTGGTATTTTTTATAAGGTTTTGAATGCAAGACTTAGAATACCCAGAATTAGATGTCAGAAAAAAAGGCTTTTTCATCAAAGTCCTTTTCATTTCTACACCGGAAAATATTAATAATCCAGGTATTTTACTTGCGTTGACTTCACAGCTCTCTGCTAGCAAAAGCACCTGGGACTAACCCCTTTCAGGTTTTTGCTGTTTGACAACTTTCCCTAATTCTTCGAAGACAATAGATCTGTTTACAATTTCTATATCTTCAACGACCAGTTTTGGTTATTTCTAGTTTTCTAAGAAATAATGCATCTCACCCATGTTTTCAAAATCATTTGCTTAGCATTGAATGAAAAAGTTGCATGAATCTAAATTTCCTGTCTGGTTAGTTCTCCTTATGGTATCTAGTTTTCAATAGTTGTGCTATGCCTCTCCTCCTTTTTCCTGGAAAGAGTTAGAGAACTATTTGTATAATTTATTGTGCATTTTTTCCCTTCAAAGATCAAACTGTAATATTTTAGTATAATTATTTTGGAGATATTCTGCAATAATGGTTTTTTCTCCCTGCCATCACCTCTACCCACTCCAGCCTTAGCCAAAAGTCGTTGAAAAGAGTATTCAAATTCTAGGTAGTAGGGCATTTTATTTTCTCATTTTTATTCATTCATCCTTATTGCACTCTAGAACTCCTCAGAGCTTCAGAGTTTCTCCTGGTTCCAACTTGGTATATTAGGCTTTAGAAATCCTACTAACAGTCAAATCTGAATCCCATGCCAGAGAACATCTTACCTGGGGTAGGTGTGCTTCATCAGTCTCTGAGGTATCCTGTGCAATTCATCACTTCATGGTAATAGTGCCCTCAGATCTAAAGAAGCTCTCATCCATCACTCACTGACTCAGGCTGTACAATCTGGCCAGAGTCAATTCATGAATTTAGTGTCTGAAAACTAGGACAAGGGACAATTTTCCAGACAGCTACAAGAGTCATGTTTAAAATGCCTCAGATGACCTATAGTTTCCTTGGGCTTGTGGATGAGCATATGGTCACTTGACACAAAGGCATATTCTCTGTTTTCAAGATACAGAATACATTATAGCAAGTAGAACTTTTTGTTCATCAAATTATCTAGGTCACCTTTATCAATATTTTGTACACGCCCTGTGCCACAAGAAAGGTATGCGTCAAAATGCCTACTGCATTGTTTCTATTTCTCCTTGAGTTGCCTCTTGTTATTTCATGAATGTTTGATATTTTATTACATGAATAATAACTGTTAGATTTTTTGTTGTAGATTTCACACAATGAATACAATTTGCCCTTCTTTGTGTCCTATAGTGTTTAATAACTCTAAATTTAACACTGACTGATATCACCACTACTGCTTTCAATTTGTACCTGGCATGCTTTAAACATCTGACTATTCTCAGTATTTTTGAGTCACTGCATTTTATTCTGTAATTACATTTGGGAGTGTTTTTATTTTAATAGATGAGTTGAAACAAATCAAAGTTTCTTGATATAAATGTAGCTGTTCTTGGTTTTGCATTAATATTTTATGTAATGCTGTTTTCATTGTTTCTTATTATTTTTTAACAGATTTGCCTGTGTTTGTGTGTTAGTGTGTATGTTTTTCTTATTATTTGGAATTTTTGTAATTTTGTTGTGTTGGTCAACTTTACAACTAAAACTTTATGTTATGTACATTCTCTAGTTTACACTTCTCTGACATATTAATTATATAAGCCCAAAAATGAATACCAGAAATATCTTAAAAATAAATGTAGAGTTTATTAATAGTAATTATGTAGAAATATTAATCTATTTTAGTTATAAAGATTTCTTCCCACAAAGTATTCTTTCTATATTGCAAATCTTGCTGGTATCCCTGCACAACTGTGTATTTTTCTGGATGGTTCTGTAATCAGTTCTCAGGTTTGATAAACTGTATTAGACGAAGTGGGCTGGAAGTCATGAGTGAGGCTTCACTGAATGTTGATACCATGAAACATGGCGGGTCTGAATGAAAATAGCTTACAACTCTGATTAACATAATTTGTTTTTTCTGACTGTAGTGTTCTTCCTATACCCATTTTTCCTTCCACTCCTCATTCCTTACTTTCTTTTCCTTCACATTCTTTTTTTTTTTTTAAGATTTTATTTTTTTCCTTTTTCTCCCCAAAGCCTGCCAGTACATAGTTGTATATTCTTCGTTGTGGGTCCTTCTAGTTGTGGCATGTGGGACGCTGCCTCAGCATGGTTTGATGAGCGGTGCCATGTCCGCGCCCAGGATTCAAACCAACGAAACACTGGGCCACCTGCAGCGGAGCACGCGAACTTAACCACTCGGCCACGGGGCCAGCCCCTTCCTTCACATTCTTGATCCGAGATGAATCTAGGGTTTATACAGTCTGTTGTCCCTTGTCTTCTTGCCTCTCCTCCCCCACACTCACCACTAACTTATTGAGTCATGAAGTCCATCACACTTACCAATTCCATTTTATAAAGATAATGTAATGAAAATTGTAGTAACAGAAGAGAAACTAAAGCATCATCAATACTCAGTCCATGTTCAGGATCAAATTTTGGTCCTCAAACAATCAATTAACACTGCTGAGGCCTTCAATTCTAATGAACCAAGGGAGGATCATCAGATTCTTTTAAAATTTTGTGCAAGGAGAAAGAGCTGAGCACAAGATCAATATTTTCTTTTTTTTTGAGGAAGATTAGCCCTGAGCTAACATCTGTGGCCAATCCTCCTCTTTATGCTGAGGAAGATTGGCCCTGAGGTAACATCTGTGCCCATCTTCCTCTATTTTATATGTAGGACGCCTGCCATAGCATGGCGTGATGAGCAGTGCTTAGATCTGCGCCTGGGATCCAAACTGGAGAAGCCCAGGCTGCCAAAGTGGAGTGTGCAAACTTAACTGCTGCGCCATTGGATGGGCCCCCACAATCAATATTTTTTAAAATATCTAAGCAAAGAACAAAAGATGACTACTCAGAATTTTAAATTATAACTTTTGAATACTTAATATAGTGTTGCTTAATTAGAAAAACAAATAATGTACTTATCTCTGAGAAATAACTTTTTAGAATAAAAATTTTATTAATTCATTTATCCATATATGGATTCATTAAATATTAACTAAATGCTAACAGTATTCTAGGGAATGTACACGTCATAAATCTGAATATGACATGGCCTTTTAAATGCTTATATCTTTTTTAATTACAAAAGTATTTCATGTACTTACAGGTACTGTAGAAAAATGATGACATAGAAAAAGGTAAAAAATATAGTATATACATACATACACAGAACTAAAATTGTATTCCTTGTATTATATAACCTTCCATTTTGTAACTCATATGAAAATATAAATATACATTGAACATTTGTATTATATTTATATAGGCTTTCTTAAGTTTTCTTCACTTACTATGAAATACAATTCTTTTTCCATGTAATTAAATGGTTACTTTAATGGCTTTATAGTAATCTATTAAATAGATACACCTAATTTCTTTAAATGGCCCATTTTTGGACCCTTAGATTAAATCCTACTCTTTGACATTATGAACAATTAGTCTACAACTTTTCAGATTGCACAGTGTTTCCAGTAAAATTTTAAGCATGAACCCAATACGTAAATATTTCTTTATAAATTATATACTACTTCATATACCTGTTTTTAATGTATGAAGGTAATTTCACTTATTTTTTCCAAAATTGTGTAAAGAACTGGATGGAACATTTTTAAAAATTCATTTGCTGTAAAAAATTCCTGCTGAAAAAATTGTTTCCTTTGCAGTCTACTCTCATGCTTTGCTAGTATGGTATGGAGTAGCCTTCACTCCAGACAAAGTTCTGCTCTTCTGCAAATAGTGACTGTTCTGGGGTTTCTGCTAAATGCTTCAATGAATCATTGAGAATCCTGACTGGTCTGGTCGTAATTTGAATGTGTTCTTACCTTTTACCAGCTCTGGGAAGTGTTCAGTTTACCATCCCTCGGTCATGTTTTACCCAGCCTTTTCGAGGTCCACCTTTCCCAGGTGTGGCCTAGCACTTAGCAACGCTGTGATGAGAGAAGATGCTCCTGTACCAATCTCTGGTGCTCTTTCACCTTGAGACTCCTTCCTCTACTGCTCTGTCCCACAACTTCCAGCTTCCACAGCCTCTCTAATTTCCTATGTCCTTCTCCTCAACCCAGTGAGAATGCTGGACTCTGTCTCCATGCCCCCTCCTTACTGCTCCTGGTCCAAAAATTGCCTCCAGGCAAAACGGTGGATAACAATCATAGGACATGCGTCATTTGTTTGCTTTCTTTCAAAGATCAGCAAGTGGCTCCTTGTTATCCAGTGTCTGGAAACAGTTGTTTCATGTATTTTTCCCACTTTTCTAATTAGTTATGACAGTAGGTTAAATCCAGTCCTTGTCACTCCAACAATGGCTAGGAGCAAATTTCTATCCATTTAAATTTAGCTAAGAACATAAAAATCCTTGGACACATCTTTTTCTTACACATGCTGTCTGTTTTTACCTTTCAATCTTGCTTTGATGCCATTTCCTTTTGGTTAAAGAACTGACTTGGTCAGTCCCTTCAGCATCTACCCTGGACAGTACTCCTACTAAGCATCTGCACCCTGAGATTGCATCCTTCTTTTGCCCTCACACATGATTGCTGTCTTGGGTGTATAATCTTGGATGGCAGTTCTGTAACTGAATTATCTGTAAACATTGTTCCACTGCCTTCTAGCTTTCAAGATAACAAATAAGAATTCTGATGATGTAATGCATGATCAATCTGTTGAAGCACAGTCAGTACTAAATAGCTTGACACCACTGCAGGATAGGAACCTGGTCACGAATAAAGCTCTCAGGCAAACTGGTCTAGATCCGACACTTCTGCTTGGCAGCCAAGTGTCCTTAGGTAAGTTATGTAATATTTTTGTGCCTCATTTTCCAAACCTATAAAATGAGGGTACGTGATAGTACCTCCCAGAGAGTTAATGTGAAGATTAAATAAGTTTTTACATATACAGAGCTTAGAATACTGCCTGGACATGTTAACTACTCAATTAATGCTAAGTAATAATATTATGTGAAACACCACTGCAAAGTCTTTTTGCAGTAACCCCGGCTAACTCATTCTTCTTTATGCACAGATTTCCTTTACCCACTAACTGCTCTGAGTATAAGCAGCAGCCACACACTCTGCTTCCCTTTGCAAACTGAGGCCCACATAAAGGAGCTTGATCTCTCTAGTTTTCTGTTATTAAAAAAGTGCCACTTTTGGTAGCTTAGCACATTCATTTAAAAGTTCCATGAATTGTTTTTGGAACAAATATGATTATGTGAAGTATTGTTTATAATAGTCACAATTTGGAAGCAATCATAATATCTAAGTACTGAGAAATTGTTGATATAGTCTCTAAACAGAGTATCATGAAGAAACTACAAAACATTTTCTCTAAAACGGATACTAATATATGGCTTTTTTGGTGATATAATGTTAAATCATAAAGGTAAAATTTTATATATATATAATTAATATACTACTATCTTAAGAATCTACATATATATTCAAAGAAAACAGACACATCACAATATTGAAGTGATTATCATTGAGTAATAGTATATTGCCCTTGTTTTAGTTCATATTTTTAATTTTTAAAAATACATTATTTTTAAAGTAAAATAAAAAGTTGTTTGGCCCACATAATTCTAGGAAGTTGTTATTTATTATCCTTGTATGCCTTTGGCACTGCTAGTCCTGTTGGTCCTCTGTTCTAAGTATGGACTCAAATAATATTTGTGCAATATTCTTACACAGACACATGCATACACATATATATGTATGTGTATATACGTATGTATATATATCAAATAACATTTTTGCAATATTCTTACACAACCATGTACATACACACATATATGTATGTGCGTGTGTGTTTCTACATGGCTGTGTAACAATACTTCAAAATTTTGAGAGATATATACATGTATTGTTTGATATTTATGTATAATAAGATAATATACTATGACCTTATGGATCTATATAAATAAATATGAATAAACATTTACATTATTTTTTATTCTCTTACATAATTCTACCATGTGGTTTTGAAGTTACTTTGCTCTTTTTACTGCTTTCTTCTCTCTCTTTTTGTAAGCCCTTGGGTACATCGCAAGGAAGAAGTGGAGGAGGTAATTTGTTTCTTATGTGTGAAAACACTGACAAATGAAATAAGACAGCTTAAAAACAATCTTCTTTCTTGCAATAGTTTAAACTTGGTACATTTCATAACCAACGACCAATGCTGTTTAGAAAGAAAGGACAGAATTCCCCTGGTAATGACTCCTTGAATTCTGATTATCCATTTGATGCATGGCCAAAATGTCTTCAGAATCACCAAATTTCCCCACGATTCTCGGAACTCATTTTGAGCCCTAAGTTTGGCATCAATTCAGATCATCAAACTCCATATATACAATTGCTTTGGCCACAAATTTTCCATGATGACAAAAAGACAAGGTGAAACGCATGAGATAGTAAAGGTTTTTAATCACTCATTTATGAAAGCATCATGGCTTCTCTATTCTACTAATAATTTTCAGTGAAAAAGAAGTTCTGGGATGATTTGCCACAATTTGACAATTGCCGTTTATTTTAAAGAATCACTTTCCGTTGGGGGCACTATCACAGATGCAGGCTATTTAAGTGTTCTTTTTCCCCTGTTCATCCTCAGCACTAACGCTCTCCAGAATATCTTTACTCACAGGACACTATACGGGACAGAATCCTAGATGGTTGATTGATATGAACAGACAGAACTAGAAATTATTGGGAACATACACTCAGATATTTTACAAATCTTGTCATATTGTTTGCTTAAATGAACTTTTGTGAAGCAGATTTTCTGTTTCCCTTTATAGACATTAGAGAATTAAGAATGAGACTAGCTAAGAAACTTGGCCAGAGTCACATCAGGTACAAATCAGGGAGCCACCGTGTAGTTCCATGCCCATTCTAATGCTCATTCTACTTTTCCTCACAATTCAGTCAACCTCCTATCTTCTAACCACCTAAATTCACCCCAAACTTTGATCCTACATTAATGTTGATAAAGCATAGTTCTGAGAATACTAGCCCCTGGCTCAAAGTCAGCATGCATACCATATTGCCTTCTAAGCTTTCTGAAATATGGTCCTCAAACTAGCCTTTCAGACTAACCTGCCACTCTATTAGAACATATGCTGCATTTTCCAATCAAATCAAACTCTTAACCCTGGACATATTCCAGTCTTTCTTGCCTTCCAATGCATTGGCTCTGGAAGGTAAAGCTCTCCTACTCTCCACAAGTTTCAGGGTTATTTCATTCCTTAAACTTCATCACAAACATCCTATCACTGTAGCTTATTGGATCACCTGTCATGGTGCACTGAACTCTTATGGCACTTTTAATTCCAAGTTATATTATGAATATTTGTTCATTCTTTGTGTTTTTAAATTTATACACCACTTTGTACCCAAAAAAAGTTAAGGTTTCCTTCAAAGATGCCCATAAGTAACAATCTTAAAAGGTAAAATAATTAAGAATAGACTCTTGATTTATCCAGGTCTGAAGTCATGAGGGTAGGTAGTCTCTCTCCCTTACAATATCACGTCTTTGTATTCTTAAACAGTATCTTATTAGAAGTATAGATTCAGGAAATGCATGTTAACTTTATTTCAGCTTTTTTTTTAAAGCAGTCCCTTAAAAATGAAGATGGGCTAAAAAAACAACCATGTTTTTAATAGTACTTGCTTTTCTCTTACATTTTATCTTTTCTTCTAGTCATCAATGCCATCCTCAGAAACCCTGCCTATTTCAAAACAGGGAAGAATTTGATAAATTGGCAATGTTTACTTAAACTCATTTTTACTTGCATGTGAAATATCCACTTTAATGATTGTATCTTAATCTTTAATTTTATAATAAAAGAAAGAAGTTCACTACATGAAGATGGACATGATCATTTTGGGAGGACTAAAAGTCCCTTCTTCTCCGAGGTCATACTAGTGAACACATTTGTAAATCATTTTGTGATGGGGTCAGGATGGGCTATGGGTGTGGTTGCACTCTTCCTTTACATCCTTCTTTTCCTCCATGAACATAACCCAGAGGGTTTCACAATTCAAGAGACATTCAGGGAGTGTTCTCTCACCAAAAGTCTTGCCCATCTTCCTGTGGATTCACCTCTTTCCCTCCTGCAGCAACCCCACAGACTAAAGTTTCAACCCTATGGGCACTATCTCCTTGGGAGGAGGAAGAGGAAAGGGACATCAGCCAAGGGTAAGGATGCCTGAGTTAGTAGGCTGCATCCAGAAGGGAGCTGCCCGAGGCCAATGCCCCTTCCTAGGAGACCCATATCCAAAGACAGTTTGACGTGAGACTACAAAGCCCTGGCCATCTTCTCCAACTCAAGACAACTATGAAGGACCAGTCTGTTTCCAGAACCTAATTTCTTGTGTGTTGCCGTTTGAGTTTCCTGAGAAGCATAGTCTGTGACAGTTTAGCATAAATGATGTTTAAGTTATGCCCCTGGGACCAAAACCTGTGGAAGCAAAGAGAAGGACAGAATAAAAAGCTAAATATCTTGAGTGTTTATCCTTGAATGTGTATGTGTCTGGGGATTAAATAGTTTTGGCTCAAAGTTTTAACGGAGAAAAAGGTTAAAAGCAAAATGAGGCTTGATTCTGTCAAAGTGATAAGATTTCCATTTCTACATAACATTCTGGGGTTGCCAACTGTTGGACTTACCTTGCAGTCCTCATGATGTGTTTAGGTGCTGGAGGACGTGTCCTTAGGTGTCATTCATGTAATCATGATTGAGGATGCCTATTTGTACGCTTGCTTGCTATCTGCCTCTGCCCCTAGGATGTTAGCTCTGCAAGGTCAGGGACATTTTCCGATGGTCCAGTACCTGGAAGAGTTTGTGTCACATAAAATTATTAACAATTAACTGTTAACAATTGTTGGATGAATTACTACATTGTTTTTCATATGATGGTTTGAATAAGAGCGAAATATGTATACCCAAACTTTATTGTTTTGTGTTCATTCTTCATGGCTGTCTGTTCACAGTTTAAACAAATTAGGCAGCACATTGCCCTGAGACATTTTTGTTACATGATTACTGCTGGAATGGCAAATACGTAAAATTCAGGGTCATGTCTGCAGGAGAAGCTGCTAAACTGAACGCCAAGGACGTCAAAATCTACTGGATCATTGGATTGGAGCACTGGCAAAAGAACAGATCAAAGATTGGGCTAGGTTTACTGTGTACCAGAAATGGCCCAGTGCCGTGTTCTACCAAACACATGGCCCTTACACTGTGGTACATCCTCTCTCTGTTCTTCTTTCCTTTATTGCAAATTAACATCCATACTACCAATATAGTTCATTTTGAACATTAGCCTTAATAAAAGAAAGAATATTACATTCAGCAGAAATCATGGCATGCTTTTTCCAACAGCTTTGCAGGAAAGCAGAAAGAATGATTATAGGCTAGTTTCCATGCTTCCTGTTAAAAATAGTATTTTTCCAATAACAAATGTAATAATTGCTCATTGTAGAAAACGCATAAAAGTAAGAAGAAAATAATTGCTTCCCTTATTCTCACTAATGAGAGAGAAGCATTTTTTTGAACATTTGGTATTTTTGATACTTTTTTCTTATGATCTTTTATAAGTGTGCATGTGTGTCAGGTCTAGATTTCTCTACAGCACTTAAAGAATAAGAAATGCCACTTTTTAACTTATGCAATCAAATCAACTCTGCCTTAAGAGCCCTCTCCTCAACGTTGTACAGGAGTGTAGTTTTCAGGGTTACCTATCACGTCTCTTTATCAGAGGTACCTCAAATTTATATCATTCCAGAAGGTCTGGAAGGTCTTTGGCCTCTGGCTATTGTGCTGGTCTCCTTATCATTGGGCCTCTGATCCAAGAGTGTGAAACCCGTTTGAGGGTAGACAGTTTCTCCAGAAATGGAACATCCTTTAAGCCAAGCTTGGTCACCTGGGAACTTACCTCAGCTCTAGGATCTCTTCAATTGGTTCCTACACTCATTCTTAATTACATTTTTCAATTCCTAAAGGAACAAATTTTGAACTACTTATCTGAGCTTTCAGGGCAATGTTATTTTTCTCTTCTTAAAAAAAAAATATAATTTTAGGGCCAGCCCAGTGGCATAGAGGTTAAATTCGTGCAGTCTGCTTTGGCAGCCCAGGTTTGCAGGTTCAGATCCAGGGTGCAGAACTTACACACCATTCATCAAGCCATGCTGTGGCGGCATCCCACATACAAAATAGAGGAAGACTGGCACAGTTGTTAGCTCAGCGACAATCTTCCTCAAGGAAAAAGAGGAAGATTGGCAACAGAAGTTAGCTCAGGGCCAATCTTCCTCACCAGAAGAAAAAAAAATATATATATATATATACTTTTATAAATCTCTTGTTGGAGTTATCTATTGATTATCCTCGTAAATAAAAACCTTCCTTTACCAAATGCATGCCTGTGGCTGTGTATCAATCTGATTTCTGGCCAAATCCTCTCAGGTCTCTTGCTGGATGGCACAATGCTGTGCAGTGTCCCTAAATGATTTCCCTGTGTCTGGAGGGTTTTATCTAGTGCCACTTTGCTACTGGAGATGGGATCATCTCCTGCCTCAGTTGTCTGATCGTCTAACACGCTGGATGAATGGCATGCAGACATCTTATTACCACTGTCGTAAAATAAAAATAGTTACCAAAGAAAAGAGCGTGGGAGCATTACCAACCTAACTTCCCCTCTTCATCCATCAGTCACTGAGACCGGGGTGTCAAAGACACAAAGTCACTTATCTCAAGTTCATCAAGCAGTGGGCTTGATGTTTCTGAGAATGGTGAAGCAGCAGGGACTCCCACACCCATGCCAAGAGCTGGAGGGAGATTGATGGATTTGCCAACTAACAAGAGGCCCGTGAGAAGTGTAGGAGGCAGAGAAACAGCTCCGTTGATGGCATGCGGAGGAGGCTGCAGACCACAGCGCAGGAAGGCTAGGACCAGGGAGGGGAGTACCCGGGGGACAGAGTTTCTGGCGCGCTCTTTCCTGCTGCTGGCAGGCCGCTGGCCGCATCACATTAGCGTGGCGCTTGGCGTGGAGAGAAGTAATCAACAGGCACAAATTACCTGGCAGACCTTTGGGCATCAACTCCATCCTAAATCTCTTTCCACGCCTCAGGGGCAAGACGATGACAACTGAGGACCACCTTTGAAAAGCAGCAGCGCAAGACGGTGATGCAGTGGTGCAAGGCCAGAGAACTCCTGTCTTGCAACACGCCCCCGGGTGCTCAGTCCCTCCCCGGAGCCTGAGCCCGGCAGGGGCGCGACCCTCGCAGCGCAGCGCAGCCGAGGGCCCAGGGGCCAACGCGGACAGCGGGGAGGCGTTTTCAGAGCGCAGCTGCTCACAGAGAGGGCACCCAGGTTTGTCGTCCTCACCCAGCCGCCAGGTCCTCGGCGGCGGTGCCCTAGGTCGGACCCCAGAACCCTGAGGTCTCACCCAGGCCAGACTCCGCGCCGTTCTGCCCGGCGGGGTCGTCCTCAGGGCCTGAAGAGCTGCTGCTCTCAACATCCGCGGACGGGGAGGACGGAGGCCTCGGGACCTCACGCCCCACGGTTCCAGCCACACAGAGACCACCCAGCCAACCAGGAAAGCACTGGAAGCTGCTTTAGGTCGTGAGCGCGGCTACTCATTTCTGCCTCTTCCTTCCAGAAGCAGTGGGCGGGGCCTCGGGCCGACGAGGCGGGTCCACCTCCTGCGCCTGCGCACTGCAGGGAAGGTGGGACTTCTCGGTTTCCCGCCACTTCCTTTGGAGGCGGTGCGCGTTGCATTCTGGGAGTCACGTGAAGGAGGGCACTGTGGTGCTGCGGAGGTCCTGACCAAGGTCCCCGTTTCCCACAGGCTGCGTACGGAGTGGAGGTCTACAGGGTGGGTCGTGTTCTAGAATAGGGTAGGCGACCGTCTCCAAACTGCTCTGCACCAGGCTCTGAGGTGGGGGAGCCAGGCGTGGTGAGCGCATGCGCTGCTGAGACCTGGGGGTAATGTGCCGAGAAGGCGGGGAGGGTGATGGCGGGACAGTGGGCGCCTGAGGGACTCCTAAGGCTGGGACAAGTGCGGAGTCGCTCTTTGACACTGTTGGTGGTTTAGAGACTATCGTGAAACTGTGCTTGTTGATGCAGAGCGCTTCAGGCGACCTCGGGGATTATTGTGTCCCAGGGGCCTGTGCTCATGACATGAGTTCTGGGTTCTCTCACTGCTTCACCTCAATCACTTGGGGTCGCATCAGAGAAAATTCCAGAGTGGGACAGGCATTGCATTTTAAACTTGTTTCCCAGCGAGCAGGCGCAACGGAGATGGGAAATTTAAGAGCTGGAAATGGCCTCCAGACCTGCTCCGGAAGGACATGCTTGATGCCCAGGGATTGGGATAAATCCCACTTAAGAGATCTTTAGATGCAGCCTTCTGTTTCAGACCACAGCTTTCCCAAGCTCTGTGTCAACTCAAAGATGCGCTTCGGGACCCTATCACTTTCTCACGGGTTATGTGAATGGCATGAGGGCAGGTGTAGCCCTGGAGGGCGTTTTCTGACTTCTCACTGAATTCCAAGGAAGACCTGTCGTGGCCCGTGTGCTTCTTCCCCAGTTCTTACTAAAAAGGATCCTAAGGTGGTGGAAGGAAGTTTTGCACACGTAAAAATCAAGGTTCAAGAGAGTTTGTTTCTCCTAACATGTGTTTTAGGTTCCTATTCCTTTGCCTTTTCCAGAATGTCAAATACATGGAACACCATGTTGCCCTATGTGTCCTATTTGTAAACTTTGATGGCACATTTGTAAAAGTGTATAATTATATGCAGTGTTCTTCTGAGTTTAAAATTTTGACATTGCTCAGTAGAAGGGCACACATTATGCCTTCAAAACTGAGAGATTCCACTAATATGACCTATATGAATTTGGGTAAGACCCTGAACCTAACTTTCTTTCTTTGACTAAGGGGAGGAATGATGGGGGCAGGGGATCAAATGAGATACTAATAATTATAAAATCACATAAGCTGTACACCGTCAAGAAAACTTAAATTAGCACTGAGAAAAAAATGGAAAAAAGAGGAAATTAGGGCCATCCAGGTGATGTAGTGGTTAAGTTTGTGCGCTCTACTTCAGCAGCCTGGTGTTTGCAGGTTCAGATCCTGCGTGTGGACCTACGCACAGCTTATCAAGCCATGCTGTGGCAGGCGTCCCACATATAAAATAGAGGAAGGTGGGCACAGATGTTAGCTCAGGGACAATCTTCCTCAAGCAAAAAGAGGAGGATTGGCAACGGCTGTTAGCTCAGACCAATCTTCCTCACTGGCCCCCCCCCCCAAAAAAAAAACAAACAAAAACAAAAAAACAGAATCACTTATACCAGGCAAAGTAAAATTAATGGAACACATCATCGAAGAATTTAAAGTTGTCCCATTAAGTTTTCTCAAGGAGATAAGGGAACATGATGTTAAAAGGATAACCAAGGGTCAGTATTGTATTATTTTATTTTTATTATTAAGTAGTTACTTAATTAACACTGAGGATTAAGTAACTAAGATTGGGGAAGTGTAGAATAAATTTAAAGACAAATCAGTGAACTCCAAGTTCAGATTGTGTTAGGTTCTTGGAAGGTGTCAGGAAGAGATAAAGTGGATAATGCAAAAAGAAGTTTAGAAATATTGAAGACAGAAAAAAATGCATCAACATCAACAAAAGCAGTACTCAAGGACAGGAAAAAAATTAAGAAAAGGATGTTATCTTAGAATTTCCAAGGATAAGAGGAAAAACATTGCTAGCTGATTGAAAAGCTTGAGAGTCCTCAAAGCATCACACCTAGAAACGTTTTTGTGAAATTTAAGCAAATGAAAGACAAAGAAATGTATTTCAAAACCTCCAGATAGGAAAGAAATCTTCCCTGGACAGAAAACAAATTACATCAGATCAACCTCAAATTATCAACAGTGATTTTGATGGAAAAGGAAAGTGAGTAGTATTTTCAAGTATTTTAAAACTGTAGTTTTATATTCAGCTCAGTTATCACTGGATTAATAATTATAGAAATTTTTATCCTTTCAAGGCATCAGATGGTTTACCTACCAAGATCTATTCATAGAGAGTCTGGGGGAAGAAAGTACTTGAGTAAGAAGAAAGCAGCATCATGGAGGACAGTAAGAGCCAATGGGAGTAATGGTTTTACGTAACTTAGTAAAATTTAATGTTTCCTCACAAAGCAAGGAACAGAATAAAACAAAAAAGCAAACAACAGACATATATACTTAGCAATTTAGATCCAGAGTTCTAGATGTGTTTATCATACATCAGCTGAGGAGGGGTGGAGCATGCAAGAATGGAGAAAGAGACCATGAGTATGAGAACTGGAAAGCATGCTCATTTTGTTGGGGGGATGATATGAACAATGCTACACTGAAATTGGCAGGGAAAATAATTTTACTATCTGTTAAGGAGAGAAGAAAAACGAGTCCTGAGACCAAAAGTTTCAATGATGATTGAAATAGGGCTACACAAATCATCCTGGGTGAATCTAAAAACAATGCTGAGAGATAAAAAGCATAGTCAAAGAAGAATAAATACAGTACCAGTCCATTTGAATAAAGCAGACAAACAAGCAAAATGAAAACGTGTATGTATTTTGCAGGGATATCTGCTATTGTGATAAATCTACAAAGAAATATGAGGAAATGGTTACCACCAAATTAAATAGAGTGATAGTGTTGTAAGAGAATGATGGGAGCAAAATTCAGGAGTGGCTCACAAGACGCTCCAAAGTACTAACATGTTTACTTTAGCGAAGCATTGATTGGTGGGGTTCATTTTATTATTTTTCTTTAATTTACATATTTGTCATACACATTTTTATGCACAATATATTTCCCAACATTTTTAAAACCAAATAATTTTTACAGTTGTTGAAATTTCTCTGGTTAATGGATGTCAACATACAAATTTTCATAAATACCAAAGTACATGCTAGAGAAAAATTTTCATCATTGCCAATAACCAAAAAATTACATGAGAGGACATGCTTTGTTATTCTATCCTGAGACAACATGCAGTTTTTTAACCTATGATGGATTTGATGAGTTTGTGCCCTGCTTTTTGATATTTTAAATACACTAACAAAAAATTATATAAAGTTGTCAAAGTAGTGATAATACGATAGTGCTTGTAAACCTGAGGCACACAATTATTTTGGAAACCAGAGTATACACAATTAAACTATTGGGAGTGGTGGAAAAATGACAAACATTACTTGTTTGGTTTCTCTTTGAACTTCTAAATAGCTCTAAGCAATCTAATGTGTTCTTAGCTAAAAAGATTGTTTCATAAACTAAGAAAGTTGTTCTTTTATTTTAGAATAATTTTCATGTTTAGTTAACGCTATTTAATCCATTCACTCATTCAGCAAATATGTATTGAATCTCCCACAGTGTCCCATGCGTTTTGCGAATTACTTCACATATATCACTTTTAATACAATATTAAAAACAAAGATATGGGATAGATGTAATAACATGAGATTCGAGTAGGTAAATTCCTGCTTCACTATAGGCTGTTTTAAATAGTTATTGAATAAATGATTTGTGGCTGCAAAATGAAAAAATAAATTAGAAGTTGACAAAAATTCATCTGATGAATTAGCATCAAAGCTGAGATGTAAGCCCACTGTTCTGTATGTGAAGCCTTTATATCTTGCTGTCTTTATGTAATGCATATATGAATTGTACCTTCATATTCAGTTCTGGCTTCTATTTTCAGAACATACCACTGTTATTTGTTTGTTTCTCCTGTTGGCATTCCGAGTGCTCTGTGCCTTAGGAGATTAGTTTAAATGAATCAGTGTATTATTGACCTACCGTAAGATTCCAAGTGACATCATTTCTCATGGTTAGAAACAGATATTTGAGTCAGGGAGAGGTTTCTATCAACAAACACATGAAATGGTTGGAAGTGGTGGATAGTGGTCTCTAGGGAAGGAGTGCTGGACTAAGGCTCATCACGTTTTCAAAATTACATTTGAGATGTAGATTTAACCAAGTACCTAAACTTTTAACTGATATATGAAGAATGTCTCAGTAATATTCTGGCTTCTTCTACACACCACACTAGTGAGTCACTGGAGAGATATTTTCATGACAAGAAATGTATTGAGGGAATATGAGGAATTTGTGCCAAGGATATTGAATGTTAAAAATGCAAATAGACACACTCCTTTGTCTGCATGCCTAACACTATGCAAATACAAACTTAGGAAAAAGGCCCAATCTAATATGCATCAGAAAAGTAAATAAGCAAACACACTCTCTTGACATATTTTGTGGTTCAGAGAATACAAGTCTTTCTGTTTACAAAGGAATTTCGAAGTGTTGGTCTTCATGTTTGTACTCTGCTACAAGATGTCTGGGTTGGAAGCTTTTTTAGTTTTATGCTGTGATGTATTTTTACACAAAACTCGCATGTGATTATGGATCTGAAATAAATATAAATATTTGTGAGACCCTGCTGGAATTTAGGAAATCTTTCATTATGTAAAGAGTAGCAGCTAGCACTGTCCGCTAGTATTTGATACACACTAAAGGAAGGAAAAATAACCAAGAAATTAGATTTAAAAAGTGATATATGATATTAACAAATGTTGAATTGTAATGAATATTCACTGTTATTCTGGTTGATTTTACCCTGTCTAAACCGTATCATTTCAGAAGGCTATTGCTTTGACTATTCAAAATATCTTCTTTAGAATATACAATGCTTACATAAAAAGTGTGTATACCAAAATAGTACAGTTTTCATTATATATGCATAAACACATGAATGTGTACAGGAAATTTTTTAGAGACAGAAATACTCAATTCAGAAGGAAAGCATTAGCATTTTTCTAAAATGCAGTCTCTAAAGAACAAAACCAATATTATGTAATATTATATGTATATTTTATATATCATTTATATTTCACAATTGAATCATATTTGAATAGCTGGCCTAAATATGGCCCAGTATTTTTGTGGCATGTATCAAGGCCTCTGAAGAATATGAAAAATATTAGGAAAATGCAACCAGATAAGAAAGTAAGTCTGTACTTGAAGTGCATTATTTGGCAGGGGCCAGAGTGCCTCAGTCACACCCATCTCCAACATGTCTTCCATGCAGTTCTAAGAGTTCTTTTTCTAACATGAAGATGCTATTGTGTCACTGCACTTTGCGATTTTTTTCAATGTCTCTTCCTTTCCTACAGAATAAGGCATATTTCCTTTTCATAATATCGTGTCTGGTTCTGCCCATGTATAATACTCATTTTCTATTTCCTCAGGAGTTGGTATTTGTTTGTTTGGTTTTGGGGCTTTTAAAATTATGTTTCCATATTTTCTTCCTCTGCTCATAATCCATTTTGGATGTTATCCCCCTATATTATTTTGCAATAATTCTCTTCATATTATATGTTAGTAGGATGTGGGTGCTACCTACCCTCTGTCCTGCTCCACAGGTAGGCATAGGGGATCAAACTCAGTAACTCAGAGCATACCATACTTTTGGCAAGTGTAATTAATTCAGGAAACAGAAAATGACCCCAAATGAGCCAATCCATTCTGCCTCCTACGTAGAACTTTTACTATAGAATTGGGAAAACCTGAATGACAATAACAACAGCAACAAAAATTCTCATCCTCTAGGGTAGCTAAGCTGATGGGTGGGAATCACCAGCTTTGGCTACTGTGTTTGTCAGTTCACTGAGAATGGACCCAACACAGAAGAAAGACAAGGGATGGAAACAAAAGGAGAGTCCAGATGATGTGATTTGAATCCCTGGATATCAGTATGCCAGGAACCACATTCTTTGAAGGTATATGAATACAAGTACTCCTCCATTTCCCCCTAAATTCAGTTGAGGCGAGTTTTTTCATCTTTTTAACTGTTGATCATTATTAATGCATCCTCCCATCTGCATCTCAAACATTAATATCTTTCAATATTGAACTTCTTATGCTTTCCAAAACAACTCATGTCGTCTCGCACTTCCATGGTTTGATGCAAGTCCTCTCATCTAGAACTCTTTCCCCTTGTTTCTCAGCCTGGTTAACCACTTGTCACCATTTCAGTCCTAACCAAAATGTTTTCTCCACTGTCAAGATTTTTCTGACTCGATCAGCAGTTTGGTTCATCCTTCTCCTCTTCTCCTCCTACACACATGACATAATTTATGTCCAATAAAAATGTCATTTTGCCTGGATGTTTTCATAGTAATTCCTACTCAAGTTGAGGGTAAAATCTGTAAATGTTAAGACAAATCTTGACAGTGTCTGGTACTTTGTAGGTTTTATATATATACCAGATAAAGACATTTATTGTCTCTCAATTTTTGAGGCTGGAAATCTGAAATCAATGTGTCAGCAGGGCTTGCTTCCTCTGAAACCTGTAGGAGAGAATCCTTTCAAACTTCTTCCTAACTCCTGGTGTTATTCTCGAGAATTTTGACATTCCTTGGCTTGTAGCTGCAGCATTTTAATCTCTTCCTCAGTTGTCACATGGCATTTCCTCTGTGTGTCTGTGTCTTCATATGGCCATCTTCCTCTCTTATAAGGTCACCAGTCATATTGGATAAGGACCCACTCTAACGACTTCATCTTAACTTGATTACATGTGTGAAAACCCTATTTCCAAATAAAGCCACATCACAAGTATCTTTGATAGGAGACACAATTCTTGGGATAATAACAATTATTTTCTTAAATGCATACAACAATAATTAGAAATCTGTGTTAATATGCATACAATGTATGAAGATGCAGTATGTGACACTAACAACATAAAGGGGGAGGGATGGAGCTGTATAGGGGCAGAAATTTTGTATATTATTGAAGCTAGGTTATTATTCAAACTAGTTTGTTTTAAGGTTGAGATATCAGTTGTAACCCCCAGGGTAGCCACTAAGAAAAATAACTAAAAAACAAAACAGAAAAAGAAATGAGAAAGGAATGGAAATGTTACACTAAAAAAATCAATTGTGTACAAAAGAAGGCAGTAATGTAGAAAATGAGGAACAAAAGATAAAAGAAATATAGAAAACAAACAGGGAAATGACATAAGTAAGTCCTTCATTATCAGAAGTTACATTCAGTGTAAATGGATTAAACTCTCCAATTAAAAGGCAGAGATTGTCAAAATGAATGAAAAAAATGGTCCAAATATATGCTCTCTACAAGACACTCACTTTAATCTAGAAACACAAATCAACTGAAAATGGAAGGATGGAAAAAGAGATACCATGCAAATAGTAACCAGTAGAGAGCTAGGGTGGCTATATTAATATTATATAAAAAGCTTTTAAGTCAAAAATTGTTACAAGAGACAAAGAAGGATATTATACATTGATAAAAGTCAGTTCATCAATAAAATATAACAACTGTAGACATATGTGTACCAAACAACAGAGATCCAAAATATATGAAGTAGATATTGACGGAATTGAAGGGACAAATAGGTAATTTGACAATAAGAGTTGGGACACTTGGATACCTTCAACATTGAAGTATCCAACTATTATCATCTTACGATAATGAATTATCTCTTTTTCAGTAATAGATAGAACAACTAGACAGAAGATTAACAAGGAACTGGAGGCCTTGACTACACTATGAATCAACTAGACCTAACAGATACATACAGAACGATCCAACTAACAACAGCAAGGTACACATTTTCCTCAAGTTCACATGGAACATTCTCCAAGATAAGTCCTATCTTAGGCCACGAAACAAATCTCAATAAATGTAAAAACATTGAAATCACAGAAAGTATCTTTTCCAATCACAATGGAATGAAATTAGAAATCCTTAACATAAGGAAGTATGGAATTTCACAAATATGAGGAAATTAAACAAATTAGAAAATACTGTAAAATGAATGAAAATAAAATACAACATAATGAAATAAATGAGAAACAACAAAATGAGTGCTGAGAGAGAAATTTAGAGCAGTAAACACCTACATTAAAAAGTAGAACGAATTCAGGGCCAGCCCTATGGTCGAGTGGTTAAGTTCATGTGCCCTTCTTTAGTGGCCCAGGGTTCACTGGTTCAGAACCTGGGCACCGACCTACACATCACTCATCAAGCCATACTGTGGCAGCATCCCACATAGAAGATCTAGAACGACTTACAGCTAGGATATACAACTATGTACTGGGGCTTTAGGAAGGAAAAAGAAAACAAAAAGATTTGCAACAGATGTTAGCTCAGGGCCGATATAGAGATTAGAGTGGAGATACCAAAATAGAGAATAGAAGAACAATAGAGTCAACATTATGAAAAGTTTCTTCTTTGGAAAGGTCAATATTGACAAATCTTTAAGTAGATAGACCCACAAAAAAAGAGAGAAGGCTCAAATGACTAAAATCAGAACTTAAACTGGACGTTACTACTGACTACGCAGAAATAAAAAGAATTGAAAAAACAGTTGAAATGCTAAGACCATTCAATGGAGAAAGAATAGTCTTTTTCTATAAATGGTGCTAGGACAACTTGATAACCAAATGGGAAATAATGAATTTGGAACCCTACCTCACACCATATAAAAAGGTAATTCAAAATGGATCAAAGATCTAAATGTAAGAGCTAAAACTATCAAACCCTTAGAAGAAAACATAGGTTTAAATCTTTGTGACCTTTCAGTAAGCAAAAATTTCTTAAATATGACACCAAAAGCACAAGCAAAAATTAGAAAAACAGATACATTGCACATCATCAAAATTATAAATTTTTTGTGCTTCAAAAGTTACTATTAGGAAAGTCAAAAGACAACTCACAGAATAGGAGAAAATATTTGCAGATCATACATGTGCTAAAAGTGAAATATCTAGAATATATAAAGAATTTTACAACTCAACAACAAAAGACAAATAACCCAATTGAAAAGTGAGCAAATAACTTGAATAAATACTTTCCCAAAGAAGCTATACATGTGGCCAATAAGCACGTAAAAATATTCTCAACATCATTAGTCATTATGGAAAATGAAATCAAAAGCACAGTGAGATAACACTTCACTCCCACTAGGATGTCTATAATAAAGAAAAAAAGAAAAATAACAAGTGTTGGCAAAGATGTGGAGAAATTAGAACCACCATATATTGCTGGTAGAAATGTAAACAGTGAACCCACTATGGAAAATAGTTTTGTGCTTCCTCAAAATGTTAACTATGTGACCCAGCAATTCTACTTTTAGTTATATACCCAAAAGAATTGAAAACAATTATAAAAACTTGTACTTGAATGTTCATAGCAGTATTATCCATAGTATCTAAAAAGTGGGGGCAACTCCCATGTCCATCATGTGATGAATGGATATACAAAAAGTGGTATATTCATACAACTGAATATGATTTGACTATAAAGAAGAGTGAATGCATGCTCTGATGCATGCTCCAACATGGGTGAATCTTGGAAACAATGTGCTCAATGAAAGAAGAAACATATATATTGTGTGATTCCATTTATATGAGATGTCTGGAATAAGGAAATCCATAGAGAGAGAAAATAAGTTACCAATTGCCAGGAGCTGAAGGTAGGGCAGTTAATGGGTTATGGCTGCTTAATGGATAAAAGGTTTCTTTGTGAAGTGATGGAAATGTTATGAAATCAGTGGCAGTTGTTGCACAGCATTGTGACTATACTAAAAGCCACTCAGTTGTACGCTTCAAAATGGTTTAAATGGTGAATTTTACGTTATGTGACTTTTATCTCAATTTAAAAAAAAATTCAAGGTTCAATGGAGGTCCTCACAAATCATGTTAATGATTTCTCTATTAATACTAACTTGAAGTGATTTCCTATATCATCTAAATCTCTATTTCTTTCTACTCGGCACAATTTACTTATTTTTGGACATCAATATTAATTAATATTAATATAAGTAATTAGCATATCTTTTTTAGCCTATTGAAGTGAACAATCATTCTATTATTGACAAATAACTTCAGTTTTCATGTTTTTTGAATACATTTATTAAACTCTAACTTCAGTAATAAGTAACTTTTTGTGAGTTTAGTTGATCATTTTTTTCATAGAAACCCCTATGCGACATTTTTTTAAAAAAGATTAAACGTGATAAGAGATCTACACCCTAAAAAGTGTATTTTCTTTTCTATGCTGTTGACGAGGGCAAAATGTCTAGGAGAAAAGATAAATCAAAAAAACAGTAAGTATTTAAGTGACACTGAAGAAAGACCCTGGACACTATGAGTCTCAGAAATGTGTGGAAAAAAAGAATATGACAAGATTCATTGATTTTCCAAGGAGATTATGAGTAATGCAACCAGGATTTGGTAGGACAGCAAAACAGGTAGGATAGCAGGCAACCTGGATTCTAGGTTCTGGAGGGATGCAGAAGTTAGAGGTTCCCAATCATCCAAGAGTTCTTCGGTTTGTTTCTTTGATTGATTGATTGATTGATTGATTGATTTGTGTGTGTGTGTGTGTGTGTGTGTGTGTGAGGAAGATAGACCTTGAGTTCACATCTGTTGTTAATCTTCCTCTTTTTGCTTGAGGAAGATTGTCGCTGAGCTATCATCTGTGCCAGTCTTCCTCTATTTTGTATGTGGGACGCCACAGCATGGCTTGATGAGTGGTGTGTAGGTAAGCGCCCAGGATCCGAACCCATGAAACCCAGACTGCTGAAGTGAAGTGTGCAAACTTATCCACTATGCCACCGAGCCGGCCTCTCTTTGATTTTTAATCATATCTAGAAACAAATGCTTGACTTTACAATTAGAAAGTGTTCTGAAGGAAATTTTTTGGATGAAGGGAGTTCTAGGAAAATTTGGTGGTTAGTTTAGTTGATTCTTCATTTCCTGTCCAACTGTCAGCTCTGGTAGCAGGTGTCATGGAAGAAAGAATGGTAGAATAAAACGCAAAACCTGAAAGAGGTTGACATTCTGTTCCTTATATGAACTTTGTCTGTAAAACTTGCAAAAGAAATTGTTTTCAGGTTTTTTTTTTTTTTTCAGAATCAGGGCAACATAGCTAAAAAGCAATCATGATATCTCTTACAGTTGACAGTCTCGGGCTGACTGGGTTTCACCATCCATGCTGTTTCACTGACCAGTCATATGTCAACATGAACATTTCCATGAATATTGCCTGTCTGTGCTTAGTTTCTTTTAAATAATATTTACCAATCAAGCAAAGCTCTAGGTGAAAAATAGATCATTTGGGAAGAAGAGTAGTTTGAAAATTTGGAAACAAAACGATCTATTTGACAAGGCAAGACACCAGTAAGGTAAAATACAAACGAAAAACATTACCCTAATAACTTCCATTTGCATTGCTTAGATAAATTTTAGAGTACTGCCAGATGTCTTTTCAAAGTAAATTAGTAGGTTAAACATGTGAGAGTAAATGTGGCCAGTTATATTCTTCTCTTCCACACATGATTATCTCAAAAATAATATGCACCTTGAGAGGAAGGATCTCTTCCCCTCTATCCAGACTTTTCATCTGTTCAAAATGAGACAACCAAAACAGATTTTCCAAAACAATATCTTACTATGAATGAACACTTTTCTTTTTAGCTTCTTTAAATCTGTTAATTCTGTTATGTAACATTCAACTAAAAACAGGAGGGATGATATAGTGAAAAACCAGCTAATAGTGTAGCTTTGTAATGTTTAATGAACTAATACCAACCAAAATCCTAAGTCGATTTTAGAATATATGAAACTAGGTTTTGCACCTGGTCATCACTTCCACAGTACCTCACTGGAAGGAATAGATGCACCGCCACTTAACACTGTCAGGTACGATTCAGAAGTATTGATTATTAGGAGCATTTTTTCATTGTTTATGACCATAAATATAATATGCAATACTAACAACTCCTGATTACATCTAATGCTGCTTATGTAAGAGAAGCAAAAACACCAGCTTTTAGCTAGTATTAAAGCAGATGATATCAGAATAAATCTAAAGGCCAATTTAAATTAGGTGTATAGGACTTAATTAGTGAATTAAGGTAAATCAATCCTTATGCACACAAGTGGATGGCTAGCTTGTAGCTTATAAGATATTCCTCTGTAAGAGATATTTCTCTCTTTCTCTAAAGTCTGGCTATTCACTGGCAAGTGAACTCAGAGGGCCAGATGGCCAAAGCCATACGAGATCATTAGACAGTTCCTGTTAAGATTTTGGACAACAATTAACAGAAGCCCAGCAGGAGTTCCCCACTGTTGACCCCTAAAGGGTGGCTAATCAGCAGCATATGTGTTTATTTATACCAGCAGGCCCTTTTAATTAACAGCTCTGAGGTGTGTACTTTTTGGACTTTAGTACAGTATATTAGGAAACAGTTCTGACAAGACCCAATTATAAAGCGTAATTCATATTAAAATTGAAGGGAGAAGATGACAGAATGTCAAGAGGTCTAGTCATGGTATGGTTGGACCAAATATAAGATCCCAACAAAAAAGTTCTTTGGCTAGTTCCAAGGATTGCTCCTGTTTTTACTCTCCCACCCCGATCTGTACAAGTTTACATCATCTGTGATCATAGTACTGCCCTCACACTTGGAACATTACTGCAGGTACTGAATCCATAATATTCCCCTCCCTACTCCTTGCATGTAGACCCTCTATCAGCATGGATGCAGGGATCATTGCAAGTATCAGGTGGGCCTCATGATATATGCACAACATACTCTTGGCAGTGGAGCAGTGAGGATCTGACAGCAATATTACTTTGTCTAAAAGACGGACTGGGTGTAATTAATGCCCTTTCTATGATTGGGAAAATATACATATTCAATATTGAAAGATGATATAATTTTCCCTTGTAGGTCTTAACCTAAAATTTAATCTTTAAGCACATGTTGTGGTTGAATGCTGATACATGAAAAGCAGAAACAGCATCCTACACACCAAATTTACTCCTGTATGAGTCATTGAATTATGATTATGTCATAAACAATGTGGCCTGGTACCAAGAACTCTATCAATCTTGATCACATGAGTTTCTGAAAATCATTGAACTTACTTTCAAGATCTCCAAATATAACCAGTAATATTAATGATACAAACAGTAATATAAGCCAATGCTTTAAGTATTCACTTTATTTTGGAATGTTTGCTCAATCTCATCCTCAATAAAGTATTTTTATTTCTGAATGTACCTCTGAAAATCATATTGGCATCTGATCTTTACTCTGTATGTCTGTCCTTGATCTTTGAACGTGCATCTCATTCCCATATTTTTCAAATTTGCTTGAATCTAATAAATTGTTTTCTGTATTTTTTTGTCCTTATTTTATAGCTGAGAAAGAGAGAATAAATCCTGCAAACCCCACAGCATGTTAAGGGATTCCAGCCCAGGATCCTTATTCTGTAAGGCACATTTTCCTCGCAGGGCCAGGTGGTGTCTCCTGAACACCTTCTAGTCCCCAGACCTCTTCAGGAAACTGCAGTTATAGAAAACAAAGCAGCATTGCTCAGTTTGAATGGTAAAGGATGGAATTTTTGGTGAGTTTATTTTAAAATCATACCAAATTTATTTAAACATAAAACAATTTCAGTTCTTCTCATTGCTAGTGACTTCACCAAATCACTAAACAAGCTGTAATTACATGAATCATTTATAAAACACTTCAGATGAGAAAGTGTATAAGCAATGGGAGATGAGCAGTTATACACCATAAGGGGGTGTATGGTACATAAAGACAAAGGTGGTGTTACGTGAGGTGTTAATGTTACTAATGAGATCCAGATTTTAAATTGCATTTGAGCAAGTTACTATTTTCACTTAAAATGGAATGAATACTAAGACATTACCAGGATGTTCTGAACAGGTACACCCTAGTAACACACCTGCTATAGGTACTTCACAGTCTCCAGAGACTGTACCGTACCTATTATTGTATTTAAAAGGGATAGACATGAAGAACAATACCGTAATACATCTATGGCAGCCATAGCACACAGCACAGCAGATGACTCTAAAATCTTATGAGGCTCATTAAAATCATTCTTGTATCGAAGAACAATGATGAGGCTTCACCTTGTAGTCTGTGATTACATTTCAGAATCCATTGCCTTGCATTTTTGTAGATTAATTATGTTTTGCTTGGATGATGAAGCAGTAAATCCTAGTCAAACAATAAACTAATAAAAGTGAGAGTACTATTTTATGTTATAGTAGACCAGTTTATATCATAGAATCCGAGGCTTTAAATACTGTTAGGAATTTTAGTGGTAATCTAATCAAAGTTGTTTAACAACCCTGAGACTTCAGGTTCTTCATTTTTCGTTTAGTAACTTAACCAAAACCCTACAACAAATTTTGGTAAGCAAAAATTAGAATCCATCTCTTATGAGCTATTCAGTACATTTTCAACCACTATATAGTAAGCCCTAAATATTGGGTGATCTATTAATTGTTTGGGACCTAAGAATTAGGTAAGTCAAATAGTGTCATTTTACATTATAAAGTGTATGGGAAAATAATCCCTATGCTAGTGATGACATGCTTGAGATAATCTTATATAGAAAATATATAGCCAAAGACTCAATACATAAAGACAATGTGTATTTTTTAAAAACAAATAAAATTTTGATAAAGTTTTTTTAAATAGAAATAAAATTTTGCCAAATAGATTCTGAACTTATTTTCCCTGTAATTACTCAGTTATGCATTTGTAGTCAAATCTTTATTTAGAAATGGACATGATCTTTTCAGAATTTTTTTCAGTAATTTTTCTTTACTACCACATGTATTAGAACTTTTAAAGACCAATGCTGTAGTGGCAAAGATAAATACAAACACCAAAAGTAGGAGAATACTTTCTGGCAGGTTTCTTGAAATTCACTTCCTCCATACTCAAATGGAGTGTGCTATGCCAGTGTTAGTGATGATGGTGAGATGATGCAACTTCTGTAAACTGTACCATCAGGTATCAGTTTTAAAGACCAGCAGCACACTGAAGTGACTTCAGTTTTTGGAATCTATTTTAAGGCCACATGAAGAATAAATAGAGGATAGGAAACCACGTTGATAGTGGCACAGACAAGCCTCAATTAAACAGAATTGCTCCAGACACAATGCATGCATGGCCATGATGGGGCAAAGAAGTTGTCTCCTGCTTCCACCCTAGTGCCCTGCCTAATGTCAAATCTGTTACTCTCTGTATTTGTTTTTTATTAGCTCTGGTCTTCTGGCCACTACCAAGTGTTTCCATTTCCTCCAGATTGAAACTCTTTTTGGGATGAGCCTTTGATTGGATCAGCCAGTCTCCATCAAGTACTGAGTACCTTATTAGGTATGCGTTTTCTGGGGTAGCTTGTGGAGCAATGATTATCTTGTAGCTCTTTTGTTTGGGTAGGTGGTTATCTTTGTCCAACCATTTTTGGCCAGATTCATATGAAACAAAACATAGTAGCATTTAGAAAGAGGGTTTGTTTGCATTCTGTAGCATTTGAAATAGAAGTGATGAAACTTTCAGGTTCTGGTCTAATATAAGTAACACTGGAACCCACCAAGTGTTAGCTATCATCATTGTCACCATGATTAAAATTTAATGATGATGACTACTGCAGGCCTTTTCAATTCAAATCTTGAAGAAAAAGGCATAACAACATATTACTACTTAAAACACACTTTAAGCAAACTTTATACACTGAATTGAAGTACTGTTTGTGAAATGGATGGTAACTCCTCTTGATTCATGCTTACACTGGGGCCTTGATTTACGCTTTGTTCTTCCTTACTAATGAATGTGCTAGCACAGAGGCTGTGCCCAGGTCTAAGACTCAAGTTGTCAGTGGTCACACCTGCTTCCGTTGTTAGAGTCAGTTTCTCTAGTCTTAAATTACAACTCACACATTTTTCCTAATGAACCTAGCAGAATTGCATAGATGCTATACTGTATGGGACAGTTTGGCTGTCACATTTTTCATTTATGTCTTGGTCACAGAATGAATGGCACGTTATCATGAGCCCTTCCATTGATTTTTATCTGAGTATCTAGGCTTCAGTGATTGCCAACATGGCTATTAATCACAGCATCATTCAAGTTAATATGATACAGCTGTTTTGCTGAAGACTGCTCTGAGTTTTAGCATTTCATATGCTTAAAAGTCTTGCAAAAATGGAGAAAGGAATGCTAAAAGGTATTGTTTTCTACTAGCATTTTTTTGGAGAAAAATGTGCTAAAACTGTATGCAAAATATAAAGTAGAAAACTGAAGTAATTATTTAGGTAATAAAGGCAAAGTGATGCTGTATCAAAATGATTGAAATACTACTCATGAGTAGATTCTAAATTATTCAAAACATTCATTTTTATTTTATTAACATCCTATGGAATGTTTCATGATTTGTTCATTACATGATGCTTGAATGATGCCCAAACTAGATCTGCTAGTGACATCAGCAAACCTTGATTTACTCTGTCAGAAAAAATTGAAAACAATATTTAATTATTGGAAATGTACACTAAATTATTCTTATTTGTAAACATGCATGTTAACATTTATTAAATCTTAGTAAAGTCCAGCTATGTTTTAAAATCAGGAAAAAAAACCCAATAATTTTCTATAGTTAACTCATGCAATCAAGTTAGAGTTTTTAATCAGTGTTAAAAAATCTTAAATTTGGAATTTAGGGTATTCTTGCTGTAAGTAGGAAGTATTTTAGAAATATATGTATAGATTAATATTAATAAAATCACTGAAGAATAAGTAAGTCCATTATGGGTTAAATTGTGTCCCACCAAATATATGGTGAAATCCTAACCTTCGCTACCTCTGAATGTGACCTTACTTGGAAATAGGATCTTGCAGATATAATTTATGGCATTAAGGTGAGGTCATACTGGAGTAGAGTGGGTCCCTAATCCAATGTGACTGTGTCCTTGTAAAATGTCAGTCATGTGAAGACCGAAGATTGGAGTGATGTATCTGCAAGCCAAGGAATGTCAAAGGTGGCTCATAAACCACCAGAAGCTAGGAAGAGACAAGAAAGGATTGTCCCCCACAGGTTTCAGAGGGAGCATGGCCCTGCTGACACCTTGTTGAACAGTTCTTGTTAATACCCTGTTAAGTAAAATAAAATCATACCGATAACTCAGTATAAAAGGCCTTTGGGGTTCACATTGAGAGGCCAGATTCCAGGTCATTCTCTAACAGGTCTTTTGAGAAGTAAGTTTTCTTGAACTTTGTTTAGTTCCTCTCAGTGAGGCTCACTGTTTAGAATAGAAGCCAGTCTTGAAAATAAGGACATTATTATTGACAATGCAAAGAGCAAAAATAAAAACAAGATAAGAGTGCAGTGACCTGAGTTGGAAAAGGCGGGATAACTTTCTGGAGAAGATGACTTCTGAGCTACATTTTAAGAATGAATGCAATTATTCCATGAATAAGGGCATTCTAGAGGAAAAAAATCATGAAAAATAATAAGAGTCCTCAATATTCATCCAGTTGACCTTATGCTTCGGGCACACTCTCTGCGCCGTTCAAGCTTTCAGTCTGGGTTCCAGTTTCATTTCCACCTTTCACCCTTTGTAACATCAGACAAGCTGCAAGTGAATATAAAATATCGACATCTTAATCAAATCGGTGTTTCTCAAATGCAAGCTTCTGCAAAAAATGTAAAGGAATTGCAAGCATTAAGGACTTGACTGGTTGGTAGCAGTAGAACAGATCCTCCTTTAAGATCAGCAAGTACATAAACACACACGTTCCCTTAACCTCCCTTCCCTGTGTCCCCAGGCCCATCATCTCAGCATCACTCCCTCTCCTGAGACATCACTATTCAATCACAACTCACTTTCCTGTCAACGAGGGTGCAGCTAAGAGTCCTCATCTTAGCACTGAGGCAGCCACTATCAGTTAATCAGGGGTGACATGAGTGTGTGCATGTGTGCGTGTGTTAGTAAAAAGGGACTGTGGAGGTCTCACAATTGTAGAGTCCTTCTGAAGGACTGAAAAAGATGGAATGAGTAAGGATTTCAAGGATGAGAAAAGATGGACAAAAGAGCATCGTTTCATAAGAAGATGAGAGAAAATAAGTTTTTGCTTCCTAGAAAATATATGCTCTCCAGAATGTCTTACTCATTTACAAAGAGCTTTCGATAGCCTTCATGTAATTCTCAGCAGCTAAGCCATCATTAGCAGATGACACCAGCTTGCTTTCACAAGTGTGTTTAATAGAGAATAATTTATGGATTTTAGTTTCAAAATAAGTCCTATTTATCCTGTCTGGCACCTCTTCCTCCTCCTACTTCTCTGTCACAGTGTCAACTGTGAGTGGAGTAGCCTCCAGCAATGAGACCTCTGGACAGCTGTTCTTCCTCTCCCACTCAGCAAAGACACTGGTGGTGTGTCGCTCCCGTGAGCTTGCTGGGAAAACAGATGTAGTGCTGGGTGGGTACCACAGTCTGACCTTCTGTAAGTCTTTTAATAAGAAATTGATTACTATACTGTAATATCTGCAAAGAAATAAAGTGAACAAGGTGATGATTCTGAGTTAGAAAGTTGCATGAATTCTTTCAGCTCTTTGAGTACAGCTGAAGAAAGGCACACATTTTTATTTCTATTTAACTCTAAGCCTGCAGAGAGGAAACAGTTCAACATATGAGCACAATTAAAGCAGAGCTAATATGGTAAAGTGCCACCTTCCTTCACATTCCTGTTTTTTTCATGCAGAACTGGCTACTTGATTTGCTGAGCCCAGTGCAAAATAAAAATCTGGGGCCCCTTGCTCACAAAGGATAAAGAGTACCAAGATGGCAACAGCAGAGCATTAAACCAAGTGTGGGCCCTTTTGAGTATGGGCCTGTGTGACCGCACGGTTCTGTGCCCATGAAGCCAGCTGTACCATCATAGTTTGATTCACCATATTCTTTATTTCATCACTGTTGGATCTAGCATTTTCACTTACCAATAATCCCTTCTCTTTTTTACTTTATGATGGACAAACTCTTCCCTTTATTCATAGTCTTACTTGAAAGATAAATATTAAATAGTTTTTAATTTATTTACTATTGACAAATTATTAAATTCTTCCTAGGCAGAAAGGATAACTAAAATAAATTCGGAATTCCATGAGGTAAAAGAAAAAAGAGGACATAAATGACTTGAAAATTAATTATCATTATTTTTAGGTATATTTAATATATAGTAATAATATATTAAACAATAATTCAGAAATGATCTTAAATGGCGTAATTTTTCATTGGTTTAGCATTTTGATATCAGTATTACTGAATAAAGGAATAATCTCGTTATTAAAAATATTAAATACAAAGGATGTGAAATTTTACAAATGAAGTGTGTTCCAATATATCAGCTTTGTGCTGATTGATATGCACATCTGTGTTCCTTTACTATTTTCTGCTAAACATCCAATCACACTCATAATTTGTTGCATGCAGAACCTATTGACTTCTGTTTCTTTCTATCTATCTATCTGTCTGTCTATCGAGAGACAGAACAATATCCAAATTAATTCATCTGCCATGATTATCTTACTTTTCTTGGCAACTTTTTTGAGGTGTATTTTGTATATCATAAAATTCACTCACTTGAGGTATACAGTCCAATGATTTTTAGTAACTTTAGCAAGTGGTGCAACCATCATCAAAAATCAGTTTTAGAATGTTTTCATCACCCTAATAACATCCCTAATACCCGTTTACAGTAAATCCCCAGTACCACCCTGAGCCCTGGCAATGGCTAATCTATTTTTCATCTCTATAAATTTATCTCTTCTGCACATTTCATATAAATGGAATCATACAACTTGCGTTCTCTTGCATATGGCTTTTTTTACTTAGCATAATGTTTTCGAGGTTCATCCATGATGTAGCATATGTCACTAGTTTGTTGTTTTCTTATTGCTGAATAATATTCCACTGTATAAATGTACTATATTTTCTCTCTCCATTCCCAGTTGGTGGGCATTTAGGTTATTTCCAGTTTGGGGCTATCATAAATAATGCTGCTATGTGCATTTACATGCAAGCCTTAATGTGGACATATATTTTTATTTCTCTTTGGTAAATACCTAGCAGTGGAATTGCTGGGTCATATGGTAGTTTTATATTTATCTTTCTGAGGAATTGCTACAGTATTTTCCAAAGTGGGTGCACCATTTTACATTTCCACGATAAATGCATGAGGGTGTTCATTTCTTTACATCCCTGCCAACATTTGTTTTTGGCTCTCTTATTTAATATAGCCCTTCTTCTAGATGTGAAATAGTATCTCATTGTGGTTTTAGTTTGCGTTTTCCTAATGATTAATGGTGTTGAACATCTTTTCATATGCTTACTAGCTATTCATATACCTTCTTCTGTATATCTGTTGATATCTTTGTCCATTTCTTGATTGGTTTATTTATCTTCTTATTGAGTTGTAAGTTCTTTGCACATTCTGGCTATCAGTCCTGTATCAGATAAATGTTTTACAAATATTTTCTCCCAATTTGTTGCTTGACTTCTCATTTTTTTAATGGTGATTTTCTTTAATGTCTTTATTTTTTCAGAGCAGTTTTAAGTTCACAGCAAAATCGAGGGGAAGGTACAGAGATAGTCCATATACTCCCTGTCCCTACATATGCACAGCCTCCCCCATTATTGACATCCTGACCACAGTGGTACATTTGGGACAATTGCTGCACATACATTGACACATCATAGTCACCCAAAGTCTATAGTTTACAGCAGAGACCACTCTTAGTGTTTTACATTCTACGGGTTTGGACAAATGTATAATGACATACATCGACCATCATAGTTATCATACAGTGTTTTCATTGTCCTAAAAGTCCTCTATGCTCCACCTATCCATCCCTCCCTTCTCTCTAACCCCTTCGCAACCACTGAGGTTCTTACTGCCTCCATAGTTTTCCTTTTCCAGAATGGCATATAGTTGGAATCATACAATATGTGGCCTTTTCAGATTGGCTTCTTTCACTTAGTATTTATTCACTTAAGGTTCTTCCATGTCTTTTCATGGCTTGATAACTCATTTCTTTTTAGTGCTGAATAATATTCCAGTGTCTGGATGTACCACTGTTTGTTTATTTGTCCATTCACCTACTGAAGGACATCTTGGTTGCTTCCAGATTTTGACGATTATGAACAAAGCTGCTGTAAACATCTGTGTGCAGGTTTTTGAATAGATGTAAGTTTTCATATCCTTTGGGTAAGTGCCAAGGAGCATGCCAATGCTGGATTGTATGGCAAGAGTATGTTTAGTTTTGTAAAACACAACGAAAATGTCTTCCAAAGCATCTGTACCATTTTGCATTCTGATCAGCAGTGTATGAGAATTTCTGCTGCTCCACATCCTCTCTAGCATTTAATATTATCAGTGTTTTAAATTTTGGCCATTCTAATAGATGTGTATTATTGGTGACTCGAAATGAAACTTTTGAATTTTGAATTTTGGTGAGTTTCAGTTTATCATTTTTTTCCTATGGACTGTGTTTTTAATGTCAAAGCTAAGAAATCTTTGCCTAACCCAAGGTCTGTATGATTTTCTCTACATTTTCCTTTGTGAGTTTCATTGTTTTACTTATTTAATTTAGGTCTGTGATCCATTTTGAGTCAATTTTGTGGGTGGTGTGAGGTACAGCTCTAAGTTCATCTTTTTGCATATGGATATCAAGTTATCCGAGCACCATTTGTTGAACAGACTCTCCTTTGCCCAAGGAATATTCTTGGCACTATCAAAAATAAATTGACTATAAATATAAATATTTATTTCTAGATTCTCAGTTCTGTTCAATTTGTCCATATGTCTATCTTTACTATCTTGATAACTGGGGGTTTATACTAACTTTTGAAATCGGTACGTGAATGTTCTCCGACTTTATCTTTTTCTAAATTGTTTTGACAATTTCATGTGTTTTGCCTCTCCATATAAACTTTTAAGATGATTTTTTTTTTGATGAGGAATATTGGCCCTGAGCTAACATCTGTTTCCAATCTTCCTCTTTTTGCTTGAGGAAGATTGTCCCTGAGCTAATATCTGTGCCAATCTTCCTCTATTTTATGTGTGCAACACCACCACAGCATGGCTTGATGAGCAGTGTGTAGGTCCACGCCTAGGGTCTGAACCCATGAACCCTGGGCCACTGAAGTGGAGTGCACAAATTTAACCACTACACCCCTGGGCTGGCCCCTCCGTATAAATTTTTTTTTAAGCTTGTTAACTTCTTTTTGTTTTAATTAACGATTAGCACCTGAGCTAACAACTGTTGCTAATCTTCTTTTTTTCCTCCTTCCTCTCCCCAAAGCCCCCCAGTATATAGTTGTATGTTCTACTTGTGAGTGCCTCTGGTTGTGGTATGTGGGATACCGCCTCAGCATGGCCTGATGAGCAGTGCCATATCTGTGCCCAGGATCTGAACCAGTGAAACCCTGGGCCACCGAAGCAGAGCGTGCAAACTTAACCACTCAGCCACAGGACCAGCCCCTCTTTTTCTTTTAAAGGTATACTTTTTTTGGGTGAAGAAGATTGGCCCTGAGCTAAAATCTCTTGCCAATCTTCCTCTTTTTTTTTTCTCTCCCTAAAGCCCCAATACATAGTCATATATCCTAGTTGTAAGTCCTTCTTGTTCTCCTATGTGGGATGCCACCACAGCGTGACTTGATGAGCAGTGTATAGGTCTGCACCCAGGATTTGAACTGTTGAACCCTGGGCTGCTGAAGTGGAGTGTGTGAACTTAACCACTACACCACCAGGCCAGCCCCTTCATATAAATTTTTGAATTTGCTTGTTAATTTCTACAATTTAAAAAACCTGCTGGAATTTTTGATAGTTATTAAATTGAAACTACAGATCAATTTGAGGAGAATTGCTCTTTTAACAATATTGAGTCTTTCAACTCATGAGCATGAAATAGATCTCTGTTTGTTTATATCTTCTTTAATTTCTCTCAGCAAAGTTATATGTTTTTTAGTTTATGTCTTCACTTTTTTTAATTAAAATGATTCATAAATGTTCTTTTTCTAATGCTGTTGCGAATGGAAATTTATTCTTAATTTCATTTTTGGATTGCTCAGTGCTTATAAGCACATATTACTTTTCTGATATACCTGAGACAAGAGGGAACGAAAGGTCCTGGCTGCATATGTGGCAGAAGGGAGGAAAAAACTCAAAGAGAAAATTCACAAGTTAATGTCCACATGAATTAATGTGCCATACATGTATGTTTTTTAAAAATAAACACGCTGTATTTCTCATTTCTTTCTTTTTTGAGCAATAAACACTCAGTGTAGAAAATGTGGTTTTGATACAGGAATCACTGGAAACTGCAGTCTCTGCATTCTCGGGGGTTGAGTCGCCTTGGCCTGGACCATAGTCCTCCCATCCCATCTCTCTCTAGGTACACGTGCATGTCAGCCAAGCTGCGACACTCACCGACTTCCACATTCCCTTCTTGCCATCCGGAAGAGCTTAGTGCTGAAGCACATGGGCTCTGGATTCCACTTCTACTTCACCACACACCAGTAGTGAGACCTTGAGGAGGTGGCTCACCCTCTGAGTATTCCCATTCTCTTATTTGCAAATGAGCATGATAAGAACCCTTACATTCCTTCTTATGTTTCTCCCTTCTCTCTTTCCTTCCTAGTAGATTCCATCTCTCTAGTAAGTCCATATGAGGCCCTTTGCCTGAGATAACCGTGCCTGAACAGCACGTCTTCTCAGAACCAGTGATGCCAACCTCATGGTTTCCACATCCTACCTGTGATTTGGGGATAGCATTCCAAGGACCAGTCCTGCCTCCTCAGAGTCACTCACTAGCCCCTCCAACATACCTCCAAGTTTTCCTCTCTCTTGACCCCAAATTATAACCCAGATTCAATTTGAGGCAGCCTGCTCTGGAGTGATAGGTAAATGCTCAATTTCCTGGCATTTTGACTTCAGCATCCTCCCCTCACATTTCTTCTAGTTTCTCGGTCTTCGTCTCCACTTCTGCCTCTGTGTGCGCTGTTTTAATTCAGCTTTCTGCTGATTGATATGCAGATCTGGGTTCCTTTACTATTTTACCATGCTGAAAGTTCTGTCACACTCATGCTTTCATGAATTTAATAACTTCCGTGAAGACTTGGGGAGATAGAGATGGATCACCTGGCCATCTGGAGTTTTGCTGCCTCCTCTCTAATCGTCATTCAGCTATGACAGCCCATATTTCCACGTCACCAGTGCAGAAAGGGACCCCTGTTCCTCTTCCCTGCAACTCTCCTGTGGCAAGAAGCTCTGCCAGGTGCTTTTGCCTTCCCAGCCCCTAAGAAATTGTAAAAAATGATAGCAAGATACTTCAGAAAGTCAGAAAAGAAAAACATACCTATTTCTGTCTCCAGAATTCAACACCATTATTAGAATATTGTGAGCACTTTTCTTTTCATGGTTTTTTTTTTTAATTTTCAGCTACAACCTAGTCTGTCTGATATTTGAGACTCTATCTGTATTATGGTTAAAGCAACCAGGGAGTTAAATCTCATTAATGTGACTCCCGATCAATCAGGGAAGAATTTGAACAAGTTTCTTTACACACACCAAAAAATGTTAGGTTGATTTATTTTTCTTTGCATTTTATCAAGGCAGACTAAGTCATAGACAGCACTGAGTTAAAGTCAGAAGTCTTAGTGCTTCTCCAGGCACCATTGCATCTCTTGAGGAAGTCCCTTTATTTTTAGGGCCTCAGTTTCCCTAACTGTAAAATGAGGAGGTTGCTCTAGTTAGTCTCTTAGGTTCCCCAGTCCAGTAACCTATAGATACAAGAAATGTGTGTACTTGTACTAATATCGTACAAACCTAAGCTGAAAATCTTGTCTCCATTTTGAAAAGTATATATATTTCTCTTGATTATTTAGTCCAAATTGAGTTCTGTAACCATGAAGAAAGATAATTTTATCATAATATTTTGTGATCCTTATATATGCAAAAAAGTTTAGACAATGTAGTTTTAAAAGTTAACTCAAGGGCCGGCCCAAGTGGTGTAGTGGTTAAGTTCAAGCGCTCCGTTTGGCATACTGGGGTTCGCCGGTTTGGATCCTGGGTGCAGGCCTGCATGCCACTGGTCAGGTGATGCTGTGGCAGCATCCCACATACAAAGCAGAGGAAGATTGGCCCACATGTTAGCTCCAGGACAAACTTCCTCAAGCAAAAAGAAGAAGATTCCAACACATATTAGCTCAGGTCCTATCTTTGTCAGCGAAAAAACAAAAGTTAAAAACTAAACTGATGCAAATCTTTAAAATATCGTAGATAACTTCTCTTGCAGATTAAAAGACCTGTGTGGTACTTTAGAATGTTAGTGCTTGGTTTGAATTTCGGTGGAGGGTTTAAGGGATTTATACCATAATTTCTCATCTTTCTCAATGGAAGAGTAATTGCTAGTTATTTCTTATGGACAGTTTCATATGTTTAGTAATTTAAAATCATTTTAGAATCCAAATGACAATAACTCATCAAGGACAAAATGTCCTAACACCACTTAAAGTGAAAGTGAGGGCTTAGTTCCTTCAGAGGGCTTAGAATTGTTAGATGGAGGGGTTTAAAGTAAATATTCTTCATTGACACAAATCTTGACTTGCAGTTCAATGCCTTAATTCTGCATAATAATCAGAAAGCACAACTTAGTTAACAAAAATCTTGCTTGCTTGTAATAAACCACCATATTCTTTATAAAAGGCCTATCAGGACCAGCCATCTTTGCTGAAACTAACAACCTCATTTTGCTATTTTTGGAGTGGCTTCCATTCTGTAGATCTTGAGTTAAGAACTGTTATTAAGCTTGCCCTTAAAACCCTCACATCTGCCTTTTTACATGAGCTGGCTTTAACTGTTGACATGCCCGACAAAAATTCAGAGGGCAGAATTGGTATTGTTACTCTGTTTCTTCAGAAATCTATGTGGTCGTCATTTTTAAAGAGATCGGTAGTACCAAAACTGAGATCCGTGTGATGTGAAAACAACTTAGTGATCGATGGTATAAACGATGCCAGTGGAGAAAAGAATATAAATATCTCCTAAGTTAGCACAGCATCAAGAACAGAGTGGCTGTTGAACAATCTTCCCCATATGTAAGTGATTCAATCAGCGATCTCTTGCAAACTGAGAACGAGGATATACCTGGCAAAACCAAAATTAGACATGGAGTAAAGCTCAGAAATTGGGTCTAGAAGGCTTAGGACTGCTGTCCACCATGCCCCACCCTTACCTCCCACCCCCACTAATGTAACAAAGCAAGACTTTCTGAAAGTATAACTTAAGATAACGTGCTTATTTCAGGTTTCTGTGAAATTAAGACACAATTTCCAGGTCCCTTCTGGCTCTGAATCTTGTGGTTTTAGGAAAGAGATGTGTAGGGTCGCCAGGGCCGGCTTCATGGGTGTGTGACGTGGGCAATCCTACAGGGCCCTGTGCTTAGTGTAGTGCTCTACTGTTGTCATCTTAAAATTTCTAATAATTTTTACCCAAGGGGCCCCACTTTTTTATTTTGCACTGGGTCTTACAAATTTCGTAGCCAATCCTGAATGTACTATTTTTGTTGAAAGATTTAGGTCAAATTCTATGACTATGTGATTTAAAGAAATCACATTAACATTTTTCGTGAATAAGATGAGAGTGAACCTAATGCAACCAAGGATTTTAATGAAGCATGGCTTAAAAGAGGTAGGCAGCACTATTCCAGATTATGTAAGGGAACAAAAGCTGCTAACTTATTTGAAAAAAAAAATAGTAAAATAATAAAAATGAAAAACATTTGTCCAAAAAGGTATTTTCAGACTAATTCGTTTATAAATAATAAACAAAAATCCTAAATGTTAATATATAGACTCCAACAACACCTTAAAAGAATGATAGAACTTGACTAAATTGGGGTGAATCCAAGAATGCAAGATTTTTTTAGAATTAAGAAATGTGTTAATATAATTTATCGTGTTCATAGATCTAAAGTGAAAAGTAAAAGATCTCCGTTAATACTGGAATAGTATTTTAAGATTCAAAATCCGGGGGCTGGCCCCATGGCTGAGTGGTTAAGTTTGCGCGCTCTACTACAGGCAGCCCAGTGTTTCATTGGTTCGAATCCTGGGCGCAGACATGGCACTGCTCATCAAACCACGCTGAGGCAGCGTCCCGCATGCCACAACTACAAGGACCCACAACGAAGAGTATACAGCTATGTACTGGGGGGCTTTGGGGAGAAAAAGGAAAAAAATAAAATCTTTTAAAAACAAACAAAAAAGATTCAAAAATCTGTTTTGATAAAATTGTATAATGATAAAATAGTAATAGACTGGTATACTTTTAATACAATGAAAACAAAAGAAACAGTATCAAATTTAATTGGGAACACTGAACACATGAAGAAAAGGCTAAAGATGTACTATTTAACATTGGCCACTACGCATGCAATCTGATGCTTTGTATTTAAGTAAAACATTGAAATTTTCTCCTACTTATCTTATAAAAATTGTGCTCCTTATGTTTCCTATTATTTCTAGAGTCATTTTAGAAAATTTTATTTTTCCAATAAAGCATTTATTCCACCCAGATTAAAACATATATTAGTAACATATTAAGAAAGTTGTTTCTTTATGATTCTTTTAAATTATTTTATTTCTTGCTATCCTTACTTTTTTTACTTCATTCTTTTTCAAAGTCTGAGCTTTTTAATTTTTTCTTCTCTTAGATAAAAAGTTACGTATTTTGTGTATTAATTTTCAAAAACCAAGCTTTTGGGTTTATTTATTACTCTCCTTGGTCTCTCTTTTCTAACTCATTACATTTTGTCTTTATGCATTCTTTTATTCTGATCTCCTTTGCTTAATTTTACTGCTCATTCTCTAATCAACATAGCAAATGAACATAAGTCCTTTAACCCTGACTTTGATGTGAAAAATACTCTTTTCTTTCTCCTACTTTGCAGGGACCCACTGACACAACCGTAATTTAGTCTGTATAAATTTTCTCGATGGGACATCTCACTGCTCCACTTCACTGGTGATGTCATGTTAATTGAACATAATGATCAGGGAGTAGCAAAGACTAAAATGCCTTAGTAGCAAAGGTGAATGCCAGAGTTGTGTGGGATAAACCCCATGAAAATTCAGAAGCCCACCAGCTCATGGAAATTTCTAAGTGGCCAGGATATGGAGAATGTTTATCTACCCCTCCAAAGTGGTAGATAAGATGCTGCACATTACACCTGCTGTTACTAAAGTGTGGCATTTTATATATGTATGTCTTTATCTTTGTAGTCAACGTATAGCACATTTATGGGGCTCGTCTGACCTATTTGCCATATATCCCATTCCACTGCTATTTTGTGTGAGGCATAGAACAAGAGAAGGCTCTGCATCAGGCCCAGGCTGGTGAAAGTTCTGATATTTAAGCCTTAAAACCCAGAATATCCAAAGATAATTGAAGTGTTTATGGCAAATGAACTTGCCTCTCGCAAGCTTCAACGGGATGGTACCAAGCACAGACCTCTAAATGTTTGGGGAAAAGTTATCTCCTATTACACATACACCTTATGCTCCTTTAAGGAAACTGTTTCTAGTTAACTTCTGAGATCTGGTAGAGATTGAATGCATCTGTCATCAAACGTTACATAACCTTGGCCCATCATAAACTGATGCTCTCAGACCCCAACGCAGTAAGGCTGGTTGTGTTCAACAGCAATCCATAACGATGTAGAAATGATGTTTAAGAGATCAGGCTTAAGCAGGTCTGGAAGGTCCAAATAAGTTTGCATGAACTGGTGGCTTGAATGAAGGCCACTGCCTCATGGGGAATTCCATAAGAAGAGTTGACTGAGGAGTGAAAATGTGAATCGTGAGCACCCAATGGGAAGTGGACTGCTGCATGGGTACGGCCCTCTCTGGAATGTCCCTGAAACCTCCCCAGTGGGCGGAATTCTAGCTGCATATTCACTTAGTGTGGACTGAGAGATGCAAGAGTTATGGCCACATCATAAAACGTCCCACATGAGGAACTGTAGAAGAGGAAAAGAAGAAAGTGAAAATCACAGAAATTAAGAATAAATCCATTTTCTTGTGAAAGAAGAGCAATTTAATATCTAGTGAATCACACAGACTTAAGTGTTTGTCCCACTTACATGCTAATCTTTGAAGCAATATTCTATGTAGATTTTGTAAGTGAACAGAATCTAATGTTTAAAGTTTCACTTTGGAGAGGCTGTGCATCTAACTATTTAATTTTATTTCAAGCATTTAAAGAACAGATTGCTGAGACGTGTGGTGGAAATATTAAGGAGTTCAGTTTAGACTTAAAAAGACTTCTAAGGTCTTTAGACCTTAATTTAGCTGCCAATCTAAGGCAAACTGCTCCAAAGACTAAATTTCCATCTAAATTGAATCCCCTTCACAAGACCAATAACAACAAAGCTTAAATTACTGCAAAGGGGACAACAGTTGATTACAAAGTCTTTGGGAGAGCTATTTTAGAAGTAGAGCCAATATTTGACAGCAGAGCCCACCCCCGATTCAGCTGTTCAGTGCTGTTCACGAATCCACCGTGCAGGGAGGAAGTGAACCCAACCTGCAGGACTTTTATCAGTGTACTGCCAAGCCTCACTTTTTTCATGTTAAAAAGATTTTTAAGCAAATGGGAATATTAGAAATAAAAAATGTTTTGCTTGACTATTTCCATTTAAATTAAGGATCTTTCCCATTTTAGAAATTTGGAAAAAGTGGTTATGATGGTTAACAAGTGCTCAAGATCACATATCTGGAATGTGGCTGAGTTGAAATTCAAACTCAGACTTGTAATAATGCAAAGCTTATAATCTTAATTTTTTAATTTATTTTTTAAAATGTCATACTTTTAAAATATATATATTTATAAAATGTCATACATATATATGCCATATGTATTTGGCATGTATATAATGTATACATGTATAATGTATATACTCACATACATACACACAGTTAAAAATAATATTTAATATATTTGTGCCTACCACTCAGTTAAGAAATTAAAAATCAGCAGTAATTCTGAAGCCTCCTGAATTCTTCTCTGAAGCTGTATCACACCTCCTTCACTCAGATGTAACCAACATTCTCAGTTTCGTTTTAGTCATTTCTTTGTTTTCTGTTGTATTTCACTGAATATTTAATCCCTAAAGTGTATATTGTCCACTTTGATCTGTTTTTAAGTGATGGAAATGCTGTATCTATTTTCATTGCCATATTGTTCTATCTGAAGATGTAATTTATTCATTCTCCATCTATGAACATTTAAGTGGTTTCCTTTTTATTTTTTTACTATAAACCATGCTGCTGAGAACATTCTAGTAGTATATGTTGTCTTGTACATATCTGTAGCAGTTCTTAGGTGAATGCATATGATTGGAATTGCTGGGTCATAGAATATGCACAACTTTAATCACACATAAATGCCAAATAAATTACAAGGTGGAAGAACCAATATACAATCTCAGAAACAGAGTTCCATTTATTCCATATGCCCACAAACAATAAGTTTCAAAACATTTCTTTTAATATACTAATTTGGTGGATATGAAATTATGTATCTATTTTGCATATTTTGTATTATTGAAATTAAATATTTAAAAAATGGTCATGTGATTTTACTCTTGAGATGGCCAAATGGTTATTTATATCTTTTCACATTTTTCTACTAGCTTGTTTATTTTTTCTTTAATGATTGTAGTAATCAAAGATATTAAACTTTGTACAGTTCCATGTACAGCAGATTTCTTTTCTCAAGTGTGGTTAGTGGTTTTTTTTGTTTTCTTTATTGTTTAAATCTGAACTCATTGTAGATTCGCATTCACTTGTAAGAAATAATACAGAAAGATCCTACGTATCCTTTACTTAATTTTCCCTAATGGTGACATCTTGTAAAAGTATAGTACAATGTCACAACCAAGTCTTGGCATTGATGCAGTCATGACACAGAACGTTTCCATCAACACATTACTTCTTCATTTTGCTCTTTTATAGCCACATCCAATTCCTGCTTGCCCCCAACCCATCATTAAGCCATGACAACCACTAATCTTTTCTCAATTTCTGTAATTTTATCATTGCAAGAATGTTATATAAATGGAATGATGCAGTATGTGGGTTTTCTGGAATTTAGCCCACTATAGTTCCAGAATAAATTCCTTTAAAGCCTTTCTCCTCCAGTCATGAAGGTTAATAATCAAAATTGTGGATGCTAAATCTTCTGCTTTAACTGCACCTCCCAGAACAAAAATCTTTACTAGATGAAATAATATGAAGTCTGGGATTTGCTTCAAAATTATCTGGGAGTGGGAGAAGTGGTGGAGTGAGAATGAAAGCAGAGTGGCCGTGAAATACTTGTTGATGAGTACGTAGGGTTTTCTTGTGCTAGTCTTTCTTATTTTTGAAATAAATTTGAAATTTTCCATAAAATTTTGTTACAGATAAAATAATTTTTCTGAAATACTACAAGTCCATGCTTTGGAATATGCGAAATTGAATTCTTTTTGAGTTTATTTTAGTGTGAATCACTTTTCAGGCTGTTCGTTGACTAGCATGGTACCTGGCAGAGTCCTTAGTAAATGTTTATTGATGAAGATAAAGAACATTTTGAGCAGCTAAAAACGCTGAACGAAAATGAACTTTTATATACAAATTAGAAAAGTCCTGAATATAAAACATATAGCAAAAGAAAATGAATTGTAATTATCCAAGATTAATCTCTGAAAAATAGATCTGTGGTTTCATACTCAAAGAATTACAAGACAATGATGTCATTATCAATTAGATATAGGTTTTTAATGGACATACCATTTGTACAACTTAGAAAAAAGGCTAAAATCATCTTTTCTCCTGGGGCAATAAGTATCCTTAAACTTAGTAGAAGAGGAGAATGAGAAGCACATTACCAAACGCTATTTTGAATGTTATGCAGAGGAAGTCCTGTTTTAAGTAGGCAGGTAAGGAGTCTCTCTGGACCTGGGTTGAGCTGCTAAGAGACACAGTGAAGTGTATCTTAATAAAGCCCAGTGAGTGGTTCTATATTTTATTTTTCCTGGGTATATTTTGACTAGTAACAGTATTCTGTGGAAACTGTCACACTTGATTTCCCATAATTATATTTTATTTCATACCTTGTATTTACTAAGTGGGTTTTTTTTTGTTTCATTTAAATTTGCAGAAAAGGGCATTTTGCCTTAAAAATTCTTGCTTTGCGGTGCCTGTGTTTCCTTCATCACAGTTCAAATATCCATATGATGATGATGATTTCATTAAATTATTCATTCCTTTAACTATTTGTTGAAGTCAAAAATTAACTCTCGGTACAAAATGGAAAGGCAGAAAGACTAATTTAAATTTTTATTTAAGTAATCTGGCCTTTCTTCTGAGCAGGCAAATAATTATATGTCACATCTGGTTTAAAGTATATTCTAATCTGACATTTAGGCAGTTCTCAGTCTCTGTTGGATGAACATCTTTAGTCCTCTGATTGTCTCCCTTAAGACAGTGTTATGTTGTTAAGCTTTGGTCACTGAGCACAGTTCTTACCCCCTTCCCCGCCTGTCTCCCATTGTTGCTCACTCAGCGGTGAACAACATTTATGCTTGGTGCAGCTCATAAGTGGCTCCTCTCAGCTTTGAGAACACTCCAGGAGCTGCCCATTGGCTGCCATGGCCCACATCTCACCTTGCACGGGCACTGTACAGTTCTCTGAGTTCTGGCTCTGATTCCCACTCTCTCCCTGTCCAAGCAGCACAGGCTCTATCCCTCCCTATGGTCACCTTGCTCTCTCTCTAAGCATCCTCTCTAGTCCACCTGGCCAGACACAGTACATATCACATGGAACTAGGGGCAGTATGGAAACACATACCCCAAGTCTCCTGCTACTTGCCCACATTGCAGGGCCTCATGTTCCTTGTAGACATTGTTCCCTAGGTTGGTATGTGGTGGCCTCAGAAGAAGCTGCTGTCCAGAATCCTAAGAGGGAGATCTCAGTGTTGCCCTCAATTATTGAACATATCCTCCCCTCTGGGGATCAGGAAACCAAGTGCCTCCACCTCCTTCCTCTCTGATTCCTTTCCAAGGCCCCTCAACTTTTCTTTTATTCCATCCGTGTCACACCCCCTACTTCTGTACATCACAGGCAGAAGCACACTCATGCTTTCTACACTGTGGGAGAATTCTAAGGGCATAGAGCACTAGGTTTAGTTGTTGAGAATAAAGCTAATGAAAAGGGAAAGAAAAATGGCAGTCTTTAGCCACACAGTAAATGTACTTGCACAGCAAATTGTTTTGCTGCACAATTCTATTTTTCACAGCAGAAACCTTTTATTTGTATTCCTTCTGTAACCTTAATAATTTTCTCTGCAGGCAAATGAACTGCCTGAGGCGAGAAGGCCTAAAGTCGAACTTTGGTAAAGACATTTCACAAAGACACATTAATGCATATTATCATTTTTTTTCTCTGTTGAATAACTTACATTGAAAATTTGCTGTGGGTCAGCATCAGGTTAGGAAAGTTCATGTTCAAGGTGAAGGGAAATGACAGTGGGATAAACTGAAACACAGGAGAAATGTCTTTATAATCTGGGTGCTGAGATGTCTGCAGGCCAAAAATGGAAGCAGAACCTCTAAAACAGGATTTATCAAAAACCAGTCTTTAGATTATTGCCTCAGAATCCGGAGGTAAGTATTTTTATTAAATCAGACCATAGGGACTCACCTCCCCACTGGGAATTCTCATTCTGTGAGTTTGAATGGGCACAAGATTCTGCACTTTAAGAGAAATTCTGCAGATGAATGTAATGAATTGCTTAGTTAAAGGAAAAAGTTCGCAGTCTACAAGAAGCACATACACACGCGCACACACACTCAAACACATTGACACACACACACATTTCTCCATCACACTCCAACTTCTAAAATTACCATTTGTTTGAGAGAAGCGCAGCTTTCGCAGATACCAAGGAAAAATGGCCTCATGGATCCTTAGAAACAGTTTTACATGATGACTGTAGTTAACACTGCTCTATGATATATTTGAAAGTGGAGGGAGTGGATCCCAAGAGTTCTCATCACAAGGAAAGAAACACTTTCTTTTTTTTTTTTTTAAACTATATGCGATGATGGATGTTAGCTTATTGCAGTAGTCATTTCACAATATATGTAAGTCAAATCATTATCCTGTACACCTTAACTTTATTCAGTGCTGTATGTCAGTAACATCTCATTAAAGCTGCGAGAAGACAGGAAAACATTTGTGAAGCATTGGGCACCATTTTTATTCTGGAGATGCTGTATAGGACTTATATGTGTTTTGTCAATGAACAGAAAAAAGACCAGATAGTTCTCAATGACTCTGTTTCATGAGCGAATTTCTTACTATTGCAGCCTTTCTGAATCAGTCCCCTCTGTTTTCCGGTTGTCTCGTACTGTTCTGTCCAATACGTCAGCTGTGAGCACTAGAATGTGGCCAAGCAAACTGAGAAGTGCTGAAAATGTCAAAGACACGCAGTTTCAAAGGCATAATGTGAAAAAGTAATAAGGAATGTTTCAATAATTTTTACATTAACTACCTGTTGACAGGATAATGTTTTGGATTTCTGGAGTTAAATAAAACATATTACTAGGGCTGGCCTCGTGGCCGAGTGGTTAGCTTCGCGCGCTCGGCTGCAGGCGGCACAGTGTTTCGTTGGTTTGAGTCCTGGGCACCGACGTGGCGCTGCTCATCGGGCCACGCTGAGGCGACGTCCCACATGCCACAACTAGAAGGACCCACAACGAAGAATATACAACTATGTGCCAGGGGGCTTTGGGAAGAAAAAGAAAAAAAATGAAATCTTTAAAAAAAATTTTAAAAAACCATATTACTAAAATTAACTTCACCTGTTTCCTTTTACTTTTTTAATTTGGCAATCAGAAAATTTTAAATTCCACATTGGCTTTCACTTACAACTTGCCTTGTATTTCTATTGGACAGTATTACACTAGTATTTTAATCCTTCTAATCATGGTTACTTAAATAAAATTATGCTTTTCCTGAGATGTGTTAGATACATCTTTATGTAAACAAGAAAAACCATAACTGACACCTAAATAAAGCAATTAAGCAATATGCTGCAAGAAAAATCTTATCTGGGTGTTTTGGAAAAGAAATGTACATTAAAATTCAATCTGAATAATTCAAATTTTCCCTGGATTTAGAAAGCATGAATTTTCTTTTAAATTGTTTTAATGTCTTTACATATATATAAGCATATATAATTGTACATGATTGCATGAATAATCTAATCATATCTTTTTAAGTGCTCTTATGCTTTACTGTCCTTTTTCCCACATCAGATTCTCCTTCCTGATCTCTACAACGTATTAGCAAAGTGAAGTCTAATGTATATTCTTCATATTTTTCCATACTCAGATAATCATGTGTATATGCATATGTTGTCATATATGTATATGCATATATGTGCATGAATGTATGTATTTGTCATTTTTGCTTTGCAAAAATTGCGTTCATATCATGCACGTTTTCCTAAATCTTTCATTTTTCACTCATAGCTCTTTGTGGGCATCACTCCAAGTCAACTTGTAATGTTTTAACTTATTGTTTTCAATGTCTGCAGAGTATTCCAAGATGTGAGTATAACGTAATATATTAAGCTGTTTTTTAATTGATGAGCAATTCTTTCTTTTTAGGTTTTATTTTTGTTTGTGTTTGGCCATTACAAGCAAGACTTCCATAAACACTCTCATACATGTGTCATTTGTACTTGGACTTTTATTTCTATGGGAGAGATTGTCAGGAATGATACTACCATCAAGGGATTTATGCGTAGCTTATACGTACATATATGTTATACATATACATACATATATATGTTATAAAATATGTTGTTAAATAAACACTGTTTCACTTTTAAAAATAGTATGCTGAGTCATAGTTCTATTGTTATGGTGAAAATAAATTAATCCCACGTGAAGAGAATATTCTTCTTTTGAAGTTTTGCTTGGGTGGTGAGTGTAAAGTGATACTCTGCTACATTAATCACTGTCCCCTTATGCTAGTGAATTTGGGACTTTTTGTTTACAAGTTGGCATTTGTATTTGCTCTTCTGTATACTGACAATTTAAAGCAGCACCCTTCAAAAGAATTTTCTGACAAAGTAGAAGTAGTCTCTTGAAATGTAGCAATGTGACTGAGAAACTGAATTTTTTAATTTGTTTAATTTTAATTTTAATTTAAATGAGCGCACATGTCCACTGGTTATCATAGTGGACCTTGCAGATTTAGATCTTTATCTAATTTTCTATCTATTGTTTTTCTTGTAATTATGAGAGAGCACTTTCCATATTATAGAAATTAACAGTTTATTGTCTAAATTGTATTTATTTACATTTAGTTTTTGGTCATCTATTCTATTTCATCTTTTGAAAGAAGTTGGAGTGATATTGACAAATTTTATGCATAGATATGTCTTCTTTTTAAAATTTTCTCAATAAACTTTGATAAGCATTCATGCTTTCATAATAAATTTAAGTAGAGTGAGAGAGAGAATATCTTGAATAGTACTTCCCTATTTTTCCCTAACCATATATATTCTAAAACTTAGTTTTTCCATATTTTAATATTTAATATTTAATAGATGCCATAATTTTCAGATGACTTCTTTTTCTTTTTATTATTAGAAAAATGGACTTCATTTATTCACTTTAACATTATTTGCACCTGTGGCCTTTTACCAAATCTATTAACCTGTTAGAGTTTTAGATGCAACAATAAAACTATGATATGGATATCTAATGTTTATTAACTCCCTATAATGTCTTCTTGACAACTATTTACTCATTGGAATATATTGGATATCAAAAACAACACATGGCTTTACTGTTCTACAATTAAACCACTGTGTAAGCTAGAAACTCGTGGGTACCAGATTGCTGAGTGCTAAATTCAGGTTATATTGTGTTAAAAAGAAGGGTAATTTCAAACTTACAAAGTGATTAGAAGTCTTTTTCTGTGGGAGCATGACAGCTGACTGAAACTATATAAGATGAAAGCAGAATGGATTCTGATTTAATCTCTCTTTTCTAACATAGAGTAAATTTATGTATGTATGCCAGTTAAGGAAAAGTTATATATAATATAATATAATATTATATATATATATGTGTGTATGTGTGTGTGTGTGAGAAAGATTGCCTCTGAGCTAACATGTGTAGCAGTCTTCCTGTATTTTGTATGTGGGAGGCTACCACAGCATGGCTTGATGAGTGGTGTGTAGGTCCACACCCTGGATCTGAACCTGCGAACTCCAGGCTGCCAAAGCAGAGTGCACAAACTTAACCACTACACCACTGGGCTGGCCCCAAAAAGTTGTATTTTTATTACATAGAAAAAGCAATAAAAATAGGGCAAATTGGAAGTTTTTTTCACACCAAGAAAATTGTGAATGCTTTCACATATCTTACCACACATTTTACTTGTTCAGAAGACACAATATTACAAATTTTCTTTGAAAGTGCAATGCACTGTTGATTCAACAGACTTTCCACTTACACCATTTCACTAGAATAATTATTATTCACTGATTTTTAGTTAATGGATTAACATTTATCTCACATTTCACTGTGGTTTAAATGTTAAAGAATATTTTATTTATAAAATAAATAATATTAATAATATGTTATAAAATTAATAATTACCTGCTTTTTGGAGAAAATTTAGAAAATATGAAAAATTAATAAAGTTAGAATTAAAAGTAAAAATGAAAAATGCATAAAAATGTAAAAAATGAATTAAAACGCCACTAACATTTCAAGTTAGGTACATTTTTTATTTATTGAAATTATATTATGTCAACCATTCTGAAGATGATTAATAAATTATTATGTGTAACATATCCTTAGCGTCATAGTTTTGTTTTGATACATGGCATTTCATTCCATGTCAAACCAGAAATGTCAAATTATCATTCAATAGGTGCCATCATCCACAGGTGACAAATTGGAGATTTTACTCATGAGGTCAGAGCAGTGATTACTCCAGTTCATTAAACCTGAGTGATATCCTAGAGCAACATAGATTGCAGACAAAATTAGGTAAATTGCCCTTGACCGAGAGAATCTAGTTGCTTCTAGGACCTTTACTACTAAATTCCCTATTAAAATTTTTTTAAAGGTTCCTTTTAGGGTAAAACATAATCTCAAAAAATTTTATGTGTGTCTCAGTCCGAGGTGAATGTATTCAAGCTTCAAGCTCCCACACTTACACAGGTTTCCTCTAAGTCCCTATACTTGTGTTTTTATTTCTGGCTCTGCATGTTTTCTTAAACTTGTCTGTCCGGATTATACAGGCTTCAGGCCCTGTAAAACTTGGATCTATCTCTAGTATCAGTTAAATATGTTTTTATCCAACTTTCTGTCCTTCGAAAACAATGTTATCAATCAAAAGTGTATTGCAAATTATGAAGATATTAACCTTCCCTGATGCAAGCTATATAAAGCACGTCAAGTTGTTAATTTATACCATTCTTGGAATTATACTTCATTTGCTTCTCTCCTCTAGCCTCCTTTTTTTCCCTTCAATGCTCTATCAATAAATAACAAAGAAATCATCTCAGGCATCTGACTTCATGGCCCCTTTGCGTATTTTTGGTCTTAATAGATTTAGTGCTCCATGGTTTTTATGTCGGCATGTGACAGATTCAGGTAGCAGGCAAAGGATTTAGCAAAGAAAATGGAAAGAAAATCCTGCATTAGTTAGAATGAACAGTATGTTAGTATAGTTCTCTGATTTCATACAATTGTTTCCTAACACTTTAGTTGCAGTCAAGGAGATGCATTAAACCTTCCTACGATAAAAGTTTGGGGTGCTGAGGCTGTTTCCTCGCGCACTAATCTAAACATGTGCGGTTGTACGCAATGGTGGAAAGTTTCCTGAGGAATGAATAGCCCGGAATGCTATATACAGCTTTGTTCTTCTCTAACTGCAATTTAAAGAATCTTGGAGGAAGTTTCAGTAAATTCACACATATTATGCTCCATTCTTCTGGAAACCAGATATTTCATTTTCTTCCTTGTGAACAATCAACATTTTCTAACCACATTTCTCCATTTACTGATTTTTATCTTTAGGGCCATCTCTAATTCTCTAGTGCAGTATTGATGGTTTCAGTAGTCCTGATTCTTGAGACTTTCACTGATACATCTGTTTTGTCAGATATAATATAAATTATAAATTCTTACATACAGTTACATTTAGGAGAGAATGGCAATAGGATATCTATTAGTAACATTGAGTTATTGTTTCCATAACCATGAGGATTTAAAATAGGACTGATTAGCCAAATAATAAGTGCAGAATTATTTCTTGGAGTTAGTTTGGTGTGATAGGAAAAATATACATTGTAAATATATTAAATCCTTGCTCTGCTATTTACTTAATCCTGAACAAGGTACTTAACTTCAATGATTTTAATTTCTCATTTATAAAATAGGAATAATTTCAACTTCATTGGCCCTTTTGTCTTCCTTCCCTCCTTGGACACCAGGTGGGAAGTTACAGTATTGTCTCTATCTAGATGATAAATCATCTCCTTGGATATATTGCTCTATCTTCAAGGTGTTATGATTTTAATTTTAGTGGACCACCCCCCAAATTACTGTCTCCTACAGATATTCCTTCTTCCCCATGGAACCCTTACCCTTCTCTGACCTGTATAATTACTCTCCTTGATTAACCAAAATATTCCCGAAGACATATTTTTGGGAACCTTGCTAAGTGCCTGGCATTAATTAAATTGTCCATAATAATAACAATAGTAATATTATGCTATCAATATTTGTTATTCTTTTAGTAGGTATTTCCGCACATTAGTTGCATTAAAACCCACATATTATGTCCAAATTTGAAGAGCAAACGGTGATATGGTTTTAGGATTGCACTGAAATCACAAATTCTCTTTCCTCTCCAGAAATTATTGTAGTTCTGGCAAGATGTGGGAATGGTGGTTCAATGTGAACCACTGAGAGGCTCTGAGGTGAGTCTCTCCATCTCCTACCCTCCTCCCACAGTGTGTTTTAACCTCTACAGAAACCAACCAAAGTGAAAAAAAGGTAAAAATTATCCCAGCCTATCACCAATGGCCCGATGTTAAGGTAACTCTTCACTCTAAATGTCAGTTATTCTAAGAGAAATGTACTGATGCCTAGAAATTGCATAATAAATGTAAACACCTTAAATATTTCATTTTTAAATATCTTTTACTCAAGATAAATTTTAAGCAAAAAGGAGTAAAGTTAGATGACAAAACCAAATATTACATTTAAATGAATAATTGATTTTATATAACAAAAGTTCTCCTATAAAAATTTATTTACTCATTTTATGATGATCATGTGTGCCTAGATGTTATAAACAAATGTCATTCTTGTATTAATTTTTCATTCATTTATTAATTAAAGGCGTCTATGCTGTTTGATGTACAATGCTTGTCAGTTTATTTATTAGATTCTGTATCCCATTGAGGGATCAGAAAATATCACTTTTCCACCTATATTGCACCTATATAGATTTACTGAACTTTGTACTTGATTCTTTCCTCTATTTAATGATCCCCATATGCCCTCACTCATTTTTTCTCCCTGGTCCAGAATTTATTCTCATAAATTGATAAATGATATTAAACTAGATTGTAAATTGCACTTTTCTACAAGCACTTTTCTACGTTATTATGAGACAAGTTTGAAAAAGAGTCAAGTGAAAGTTGATTTGTTGCAATTAGGAATGGCCATTTTGTGCATTCGTTCATTTATCCAACCAGTAGATAAACAAGACACTGTAATGTTTAAGAGTTTGGGCTTTAGAGTTACATGGGGTCAAAATCCTGGCTTTATTGGTAACTTAAAATATGACTGAGTGCAGGTTAACTTCTCTAAGTTAAATTGCCTCGTCTTAAAAATAACACAGGGTGTGTGTGGCCTTGTGAGTAAAGATCTTTATGTTTCTGCACAGTTAGGGCTTTCTAAGCAAATTTTACTGAAACTTGGGCCTGAGCTGAAAGCAAGCTTCAGAAGTAATTTTCTATTCTATAGACCGTTGGAACTCCAGAGATTTACCTAGCTCTTGAGTCCCACATTGAAATTCCAGGACCACGGTGACATCTTTATGTCGTAAACTGGAAACACCGGCTTGTTACTTCTCTGGGGAGATTTATTTACATCCCCGAGGGTTAGACAGTGGAGAGAGGGAGACAGTGGTCTCCTTCCACATTCTAAGCAGGAACACTCGTTCCACTCTGTTCCTTACCTACAATACACCTCGTTTGTGTGAGACATTTGCCCTGGTTCTCATCACAATGGCCCAGAAATAAGACTAGGTCACATGTGGTTTGCTATGAGGTGAGACATAGGAAGTCTTCCTCTGATCCAAAACCCTTGTGAGTGTGTTTAGGACAGAATTAACAAAGAAGAATATTAAAAACAACAGTTTATTGCAAATATTAAATATTTTGATACATGAAAATGCTTATCATGGCATCTGGCACATCGTAACTCGTCAGTTATTGTTAGCTACATTATAACCCGCTGCTTTTAAGCTCCTGTGAGTGAAAGGCAATTTTCCAGGCACTGCATCACCTATATCCTTAGGAAATAGAGAAAACGATGGGGTTATTAAAAGTTGTCTACACACTTTATATAATTCCAGAACAAAGCACTCATGAGGACTCATAGAAAAAAGTCTGTGTTTCATTGATTTCGAGAGTTGTCTCTATACACTTGTTTTTACAAGTCTGGCCACTTCTCTGTGAGCTGTAGCATGGGTCATTTAATTGCCAATTTCATTCTTTATACATATGGGAAAATTGATACCAAATTAACCTAATTTCAAACCTTCATTTACAGTTGTTTTCATCAATAACATAACACAGCAATAAGAGTACTGTCATTTTCTCAGGATGTAGCTCAAACTAGTAAAATACAAAAGGAAAATATGAGACATTAAGTGCACAGCTGTTGTTTAAGCAGAGTGAGAAATCACATTAGCAATCAGAACATTTTTACATCTAAAAATGGTTCCAAGATAAATTTAAACACTTCTTTAAATACTCCACGCCTTTGAAAGTGATAAAAGATAAACAAAAGAAGAATAAAAAGAACATGGTGTCTGAATATAGACAATCACAAGGACGCACACACACAAAATCCTTAATTTCTATTTGTAAATAAAATACTCAGTGAAGTCTTAAGCATATAAAGTAAAATAAAACTCAGCCCACAGTTCTACAACTAAATTTCTAAATGAAATCTTTGTCAGTGGAAATTAACGTTTTATTCCCCCAAAGGATTGAACATAAGCTGGTGGTGGGTGGTAGCCAATGCAAGTACAAGATACAGGTAAACATGGAAGCAGTTTCTTGTCCTCGATGTCATATGTCCCAGTTGGCTTCTGTTGAGCTATCCACTGGCCTCCTTTAGTCTTTGGTTGTTTATCACTTGAGATTTGCCTCTAGGGTCGCTAGAGAACCTATGACTCTTTCTGTTTTTGAGGAGAGAGAGATGATTTTCCATGCCACACTGCAACCCCAGGGAATTCTGTCAACCTCCCTATGACCCTTAACTTACTCAGTTCTACGAAAGTTATTGTGTTTCCCTTGAACCACTGGAGTGAGGAGGAATGTTGTAGGGCTGCTTTAGATACATCTTTCCAGACACACCCAAAGGTATTCCTCTGTGTGCTTGCTGCCTCCCAGGGCCCCGCCTGGGACATTGGATACGCATGCCCTCCACTCTCAGATTCCACAAACCTTTCTGTCCGTTTTAGTTTCCCCTGTCCCCCCATTTCAAGGCTCCCTTCCTCCCAGCTTCACCAAGACTACACACTTCCCATAGGCCTCTGATTCTCTCTCTTCCATCAGCCCAGGGAATCATTAAATGAGTTGGGATGGGATGGTGAGGAAAATTTGCAATATTCTCTCAAAGTTATGGATAGACACTTTTTCTTGCTTTTTCCTGTTTCAAACTTTCCTCCAGGAAAAGAAAATGATGCTTTATTTGAGTGAATGCTAAAAGGACCAAGGAGTAGAGATAAATTCCAAGGAGAGTCATGACGCTGGAGATTTGATGTGATGTAATAAACCTCACCATGCTGCCTGCTGCAAGCCAGCCTTCAGAATATGACACCAGAAAGATGGCTAACATTTCTAGGGTTCAGTTTGTTAAACAAGAATATGACCCCATATTCTAAAGAAGAGTTAAGTAAGTATTTAATGTACTGTGTAAAATGTGTTTCAAAAATAACTATCTTAATGCCTGATTAAAATAATATTAATAATTAGTAACTGATAATTATAATAATGCATCAATATTGATTTATTAATTGTGACAAATGTATCATACTAACGAAAGATGTTAATAATGGGTGAAACTGAGAGAGCGTACATGGGAGCTCTTGCTACTATCTTTGCAACCTTTCTGTAAATCTAAAACAATTCTAAAATGAAAGGATTTTTAAATAGTATTTTTTAACTTTTATTTTTCAAGGAAAAGGTGACATTACATTTAATTGAGAATTATTTATTTCAAATTCAAAGCTTGTAAGTTGTGTACTAGATAGTACACAAACTAACAGTTTTCCATAATTGAATCCAGGCGTAACTCCCCTAACATGTAAGAGCTGCTACAAATTTAAGTTGATATTCAAATGCAAATTACAGATTGCTGACATGCTCAGTAGGGGTCCCTCTTAAAACTCAGTAGGCAACTATTTGTATTTTATTTCTCATATATTAAAAAAAAAGAAAATCCCATTGCTTATTTTATTTATATAAGTCTACACCTACTTTTTTCACATGCATTAAAATATAGGGGCTTTGAAGTATGAATGGCAGTTGAAAGAAATATTCCTCAGGTAAAAACTGAGCCTCCCAAATTATATGTGAAACATCAGATGCCTGCTACCAACCGGGACCCCAGGCACTCTGCCCTTGAAGTATTTCTAGTTTTATTGTGAGTCCTTCCAGAAAACATTCATTTACTTTCCTTGTCTCCTAAAATCACTAGAGTTTTAGATTTGTGAATTAAACATAACTGATCTTTTCAGGAAAGATAAACTGTGCTAAAGTGTTCTGCCATGTTTCATACATTGCACTTTAACAAGACCAAATCCCGGGGAGCAGATGAATTATAAATTTGGTAAAATGCCATTCGCTTTAGAGCCTCTAATTGACTTCTGTTGATGATGGACTTTTTTCCTGATTTAATAAACTAAAAGATCCTAAATATTTTAAAATGTATTTTCAGAGTTGTGTGCGTTAGAGAAACATGAAAATAAAATAGTTGCCCACAACTTTGGGTGTTACCATGGAAAATGAATCCAGGTAGCTGGTTTCCTTTTCACTTCTGAAAATTGTTGTTTGATTATTATTTATTTTCCCATGTTGACAAAATAAGTAATAAATTCAACTTTGTTATTATTCTAAAGGATTTTCAGAGATTAACCAGAAATGTTAAAATATACCATACTTGAAAAGGTATATAGAGGGGCTGACCCGGTGGTGCAGTGGTTAAGTTCCCACGTTCCACTTCGGCAGCCTGGAGTTCACAGGTTCAGATCCCGGGTGAGGACATGGCACCGCTTGGCAAGCCATGCTGTGGTAGGCGTCCCACATATAAAGTACAGGAAGATGGGCACGGATGTTAGGTCAGGACCAGTCTTCCTCAGCAAAAAGAGGAGGATTGGTGGCAGATGTTAGCTCAGGTCTAATCTTCCTCAAAAAAAAAAAGGTATATTGATGTGGCAAGCAGAAAACTTGACATTGCAATTTCCTGTTACTGTTAGCTTCACAGCATTTGTATTTTCCAGGGAGTTATGTTCAATTATTTTGTGATATTTGCAGAATCTTAAATTGTTTAGAAATATTTGGCAAGTCGAACATTGGGTGATAGTAACTAAAGAAAGAAAAGAAGGAAGGGAGGGAAGGAGAATGAATAAATAAACTTTGAAAAACAGTGGCTAGAGATCTGCTGGTTCTTCTGCTGCTTTTCAAGAGCTTAAAGGAAGAACTTAACAAGAATCCCACTTCAGGTCAAGATAGAGTAACAATTTTCTACACATTGGACAGCAGGCAAAAAAGGACATTAACCCTGAGAGACAGGACACAAACAAAAGGAGTACTGTGATTCCCCAAGAGAGAAGCTTCCAGGCTGGGTCTGGGGTTCAGAGAAAAGGCTGATAAAGAAGAAAGAGCTCAACAGTGAGAGAGAACACTTGAGACCTGTAGAGGGTCCCCCTTCAGCAGCCAGCTGACCAGCAAATGCGTATGAGAAAAGACACGTGGTCAAGGGAAAAACCACCAAAAGAGTGTAGGGGTCATAGTGTCCTGATCTTCCACAGGGCCATGAATGGGGCCTGTTGGCACCAGCCAGACTGCATATCCCCAGGATTCATGAGGCAATGGGCAGAGTGTGCAGAGGGTCCTGCCTCCGTACTGGGCAAGATTTGGTCCTAGACTCGTCACTGCTCTGGTCCTGCCTAACAGCTTAAAACCAATACCTGAAAGGATTTTTTGAGTAACTTAACTATGTCCTGGAACACAGATCAATAGTACCTGCAGGGATATAAAACTATTCAGCACTGAATAACGTAAAATGCATACTGTCTGGGAACCAGTAAAAAATTACTGGAGATGCAAAGAAGCAGGAAAATGGGGCCCAAATGGGAAGAAAGTCTGTCAATTGACAGATGTGAAAATTAACAGACGTTAAAGCAGCTATCATAACTGTATTTCCTATGTTATAAAAGTTAAGTAGAGACAGAAAAAATATGAAGAGAACTAAGTCAAACTACAACGTTCTGCATTGTAGTTCAGCAAACTACAACGTGTGAGATACAAATCACATCATATTAAAGGCAAATTAGACACAGTAAACAAACGAATTAGAGAACATAATAGGTAGCAATTGAAACTATCCAAAATGAAGCACAAAGAGAAAAGAGGTGTTTTTTTTTTTAACCTTTTAACCATTTTTAAGTGTACCGTTCAGTGACGTTATTCACCTTGTGCAGCCATCACCACCATCTAGCTCTATAACTTTTTCATTATCCAAAACTGAAACTGCACCCATTAAATAATAACTCTCCATTTCCTCCTCCAGCCAGCCCTTGGCAACCACCATTCTACCTTTCCGTCTCTGTGAATTTGACTATTCTAAGTACCTCGTATAAGTATAATCATGCAATATTTGTCCTTGTTTGTCAGGCTTATCTCATTTAGTCTAGTGTCTTCAAGATTCATCCACCTTCATGGGTGTGCAAATATCTGTTCTGGTACTTCCTTTCAATTCTTTTAAGCATATGCCAAAAGTGGAATTGCAGGATCATATGGTGATTCTATGTTTAATATTTTTGAGAACTATCATACTGTTTTCCACAGTGACTGTGCCATTTTACATTCCCACTAGCAATGCACAAGTTTTAGAATTTTTCCACATCCTAATCAACACTTCTTGTTGTCTTTTGATGTCTTTGCAATAAATGATATGGGAACAATTCAGTATCCATATCCATATTCAAATGAACCCAACTATTTCTGGCATCTCTCTTTATCTAAGGTGAAATTTAAAAAACTAATAGTCTTTGGGGCTGGCCTGGTGGCCTAGTGGTTAAGTTCACACACTCTGCTTCAGCAGCCTGGCGTTTGCAGATTCACATCCCAGGTGTGGACCTGGCACCACTCGTCGAACCATTCAAAAGTGAGGGAGTTATATATTTTTTTCTTTTTAATAATCAATGATACGGTAAATCAATACTAAAGGATAAATTATTCTAGTGAGATATGGAATCTCTGCTACCTAGGAAGATTACATAGAAGGTAATTAATAATCTTTATTACACATTGTTAATAACTCTAAGCCCAGCTTATAGTTTTAACAGAGAGAAAGCTAAAATGTGGTTTTACATTACCAAATACTTGTAAAATTTGAGAAATATTTTATTTCTTATGAATAATAGCCAATTTTGGCAAAATTTTAACACATTTCATTTCATCTTTTCAGAATCATTTGCAGTTGTTATAAATTAAAGAAAAAAGTTTTCTTTCTGCATATCTTCTACAACTTTGTCTGTCCATCAGTTTTTGTCTGTCACTATCCTCTTTTATTCTGGGAAAACCACACTTTATAACAAAAGTACTCTTTTTCTTTCCTGAACAACAAAACCTCATGTTAATATCTTGCATACAGAGCGGCATGTGTGTCCCTCTAATTCCCAGTGTAGTCTCAATCATCTGTATTAATTATAACTTTTAGCCAAAGCAACTCACTTATATTTCACAAAATAAAACTGGGAGTTATAGCGTTGAGAACTCTCTGTAATATACTATCATTTTACAGATTAGCAAAGTTTATGACACGTTGCACAACTTTTTACACCCATGGATATTACATTTACACCATGTTTAGTCTATGACCCAAAGATAGAGCCACTGTATAGCACATGAAAATTTAAAAAGCAAAAGTATACAAATACCAAATAATGCTTAATAATCAATGTTTTAGTACTCAAACTTACTCAGAAATTAAGTATCCAAGGATTATTCGTTAATCTACTCAATTTATTATAAAGCCAAGTTTATAAGTTATCCAAGAATCTTTCAAACTATGTTCAAGCTGACATACTACACATCATAATTACTACTGATATCAAAAACTGCCAAAGTAATGATTCAATGTAGTTGAACTAAAAAATGCATTTTTGTAATCTTAAATATTATGTAGTGGTGATGTTAATTTATTTGACCAGTGAACAAATAAGAAAAGTTTAAGAAGCCCAGATTATTAGTTTTTTTAATGAGAAAATAAACCCAGAACTTATGTTTAAAATCAAATGTATATCTGCATTATACTTAGGAATAACTCAAAGAGAAGATGTTTTCCTTAAACAAAAATTATTAAGCTGGTCTTATGTACTTAAAGATTCACCTTAATTATTTGCCTTGTATTCTTCAAATATTTCTGAGCTAGCAGAATTTTGCTTTTCTTAAAAGTCTAGCACATGTAAGATATCAGTTTTTTATTTTCTGTGAATTTGGGGACAATTAGATTTATAAATGCACTTAAAAATTGTGTAAACCGGGGCTGGCCCCGTGGCTGAGTGGTTAAGTTCGTGCGCTCTGCTGCAGGCAGCCCAGTGTTTCGTCGGTTCAAATCCTGGGCATGGACGTGGCACTGCTCATCAAACCATGCTGGGGTGGTGTCCCACATGCCAAAGCTAGAAGGACCCACAACTAAGAATGTGCAACTGTGTACTGGGGGGCTTTGGGGAGAAAAATGAAAAAAATAAAAATCTTCAAAAAAAAATTGTGTAAACCAACCAAAGAAAACATCTTTAATTCAAGAGATATTGCATCAGATTTTTTCATGTTCTCTGAAATTAGGAAAATACTTGACAATCATATGAGAGCTAGTTCTGAAATACGGACATGCAGACCTACAGACGTGTAGAGAGTTTAACTTCAGTTCAACAACCTCAGCTAGCAGTGAAAAGAAAGCTACAGAAAGACAATTTCATCAGATCGAAAAGAGTTATCCCCCTTCCCAGTGGACACAAAAATCTTAATTGATTAAGAAAACTCACAAGTAGACAAAACTCAAAAAATTGACAAACTGAATTCTCTGCCTTCTCTCACTCAACAGAGAATGGCTATCCAAAATCTATCCAATAGAGATCACCAAATGATGAGTCCATGAGATCAGATTTCTCATCATTGCTACCACCTAAGCAGAATCCCTTCTTTACCTGATTGCCTCCTTAAAAATGTGTAGTCCCAGTGGGAGATCTCGTCAACATGGTGGTGTAGGCAGACTCTGAACTCATCTCCTCCCACAAACACAACCAGGTTACAACTATTTTTGGAAAAATTACCCTGGATAGAAAACTGCAAACTGGAAAAAAAAGAACCCCCACAACAAGGGACAGTCCTGACTAAGGCATGTCGACGAAAATAATCCATAACCAATCTATAAATGAAAATTTGGGTGAGTTTATTCTGAGCTTAAATCTGAAGATTATAACCCGGGAGAGTCTTTCCACAAAGGAACAGAGCGCTCCAAAGAAGTGGGGGTATAAGGGTGGTTGTATACCCTCAAAGAGGGTGTTTCACATATGATTGAAATGTCCCTCCCACAATAGTCACAAGATTGCCCTGTTGGCACAGCAGTTGATGGACACAGCAGGTAGTGCGTCTGCTATCTTGGTGGGCGTAGCAGGAGGCAAGTCTATTGTCTCCACCTGGGCGGTCACAGGTGAGCACAGCAATCAGCTTCTAGCCTAAGGAAAGATACTTAATCCTTAAGGAGATGCCAATGTTGGGAGGGGCACGGAAGTTGCACCTTTATCTCAAGGGCCTTTGCTCTTGCCATAGGGAATCTCTAAAGCAGACATGCTCAATAGCCTCGGTCAGGCCCTTTTGGAAAGACAAGGTCAGGCTGAATTAGGTTTACACCAAATGGCTTCCTCATATATTCCAATATATCCTATTACTTGCCATTTTTATTTGTCAGGCAGAAGAGGCAGACATTCCTTCTGGAGAGAAAAAAAGCCACCTTCAGGAGCAGCGAAGTTTTGCAGCCGGCCAGGTGAGAGTTACCCTAAGGTATGTGGGGGCTGATACTGCTATAAGCATCCTTCAGACTCAGCACAACTGACACGAGGGTCTTACTATCTGGCTTTACTGGCTGTCAACTGCAGCAGGGATACAGCCAGAAAAGCTATTGGAGGAAAGCCGAAAAGACCCAGGTCTTAAAGGGCCCACGCACAAACTCACCCATCTCAGCAAACTAAAATCGCCGGAGAGAAGGTTGACAGTCCTTTGGTGAAAAGAGACTCACCTGGTGGGCTCTGGGTGTGTCTCCGTGAGAGGAGAGACCTCTCTGGAGACTGAGACATTGGTGGTGGGCGTTGTTGTGCCCTGGTCCAGGCGTGCTGACACAGACTCCAGCAGACACCATTGAGGTTCTTCTCCTGGCCTGTTAGCCCAGGGGTCTTCCACACCCACTAGCGCACAGATTTAATCCAGTTCAGCCAGGGAAGGCAGCCTCCCCTAGGGACTGGTCCCGCCCAAAAGCAAGCCCTCCGGCTACTTGTTGGCCTGCATTGACTGGGTGCCTTGATTCCTCTACAGGCAGAGGAGTATGTCTGCCTCTCTGGGGCAGGGCCTGTGTGAGGACCAGGTGAACTGTGGAGGGCATTGGTGGAGAGGTGGGGGCCTTGGCAGTGGGGCGTCGGGGTACGCTCCAGGGGGTTGGGAAGTGTGCATGGACCAGACCTGTGTTGATGGTGTGTGTGGTCCTGTGGGGGGGTGAGGCTCATCAGCAGCAGAAGACCTGTGCTTCACAAATAGCCATAAAAAGGATCAGCCCCAGCTTCCAAAGCCTGAAACAATTGAGTGCTCCCATGCCTAGGGCCAGCCCCACTCAGCTGCACTCCTAAGAGAACTGACAACAGCCCTGTAGGCCTGAGGCCTATAGCAACTGTAAGCCCCTGAGCCTAGGAACCAGCTACACTGGGTACCTACCCAATTAACAGGAAAATGGCAACAGGAGTGTGCTGATAGACTTTGTATCCAATGATGCTGAGGCTCCTCAAACCTGATTTACGAACAGCTCGCCAGGGAGGGAAAGACTAGACTCCCTGGGTACCTGCATTAAGAGCAACCCTGACACAGCAGACGGACGCAAGTAGCCCACAAAGGGGTCACTCCTGGATCATTTGGACTGGTGGCAAGAGGGAAGCACACTGCTGGGCCTCAAAAGGCATCTCTTATATAAGGCCACTTCTCCAAGATCAGGAGACATAGCCAACTCACCTAATACATAGATATAAGCACAGAAAAAGAGGCATAATGAGAAGACAAAGGAATACATTCCAAGCAAGGGAACAGGATAAAACCCCAGAAAAAGGACTAAATGAAACAGAAATAAATGACCTACCTGATAAAGAGTTCAAACAAAAACTCATAAGGATGCTCACAGATATTGGGAGAAAAACTGGGTGAACACAGTGAACTCATCAACAAAGAACTGGGAAATATACAAAAGAACCAATCAGAAATGAAGAACACAATACTGGAAATGAAAAATTCACTAGAGGCACTCAGTAGCAGAGTAGAGAATACAGAAGAATGGATCGGCGAGCTAGCTGAAAGACCAGAGGAAATCACCCAAGCTGAACAGAAAAAAAAAAAAAAAAAGAATTAGACAGAATGAGAACAGTCTAAGGGAACTCTAGGACAATATCAAGTGCACTACCATTTGTATTATAGGTGTCCCAGAAGGAAAAGAGAGAGACAAAGGGGCAGAATATTTATTCGAAGAAATAATAGCTGAAAATTTTCCTAGCCTAAGGAAGGAAACAGACATCCACGTACAGGAAGCACAGAGAGGTCCAAACAAGATAAGCCCAAAGAAGCCCACACCAAGACAGATTATAATTAAAATGTCCAAAATTAAAGAGAAAGAGAGAATCCTAAAAGCAGCAAGAGAAAGGCAACAAGTGACATACAAAGGAAAGCCCATAAGGCTATCAGCGGACTTCTTAGCCCAAACCCTGCAGGCAAGAAGAGAGTGACATGACATGTTTAAAGTGCTGAAAGGAAAAACCTACAGCCAAGAGTACTCTATCCATCAAGGTTGTCATTCAGAATGGAAGGAGAGAGAAAGAGCTTCCCAGACAAGCAAAAATTAAAGGAGTTTATCACCAAGAAACCAGTTCTATAAGAATGCTGAAGGGACTTATTTAAGTGGGAAAGCAATGACCACAAATAGGGATAAACAAATTATCAACCCCCCCCCCAAAAAAAACCAGGCAATAAAATCACTGGTAAAGGTAAAAATATAGTAAGAGTAGCAGATCAACCATCTTTGAAGATAATAAGAAGGTTGAAAGACAAAAGTACTAAAATGACATATTTCAATGATAAGAGGATAATGGACAGACACACACAAAACAAGAGATTTGATATGATTTCAAAAACATAAAATGTGGGAGGAGGGCAATGAAAAAGTAGAGCTTTTAGAAAGAGATCAAGCTGAAGAGTCTATCAACTCAATATAGACTGTTATATACATAGAATATTATATAGGATCCTCATAGTAATCACAAACCAGAAACCTATAATAAGTAAGCAAATATGTAAGACAAAATAAATCAAACATATCACTAAAGAAAGCCACCAAACCACAAGGGAAAGTCAAATACCATATGGTCTCACTCATAAGTAGAAGATAAAAACAAGGACAAACAAGCACATAGCAATGGAGATTGGATTGGTGGTTACTATAGGGGAAGAGGGTAGGGGAGAGGGCAAAAGGGGTGATTAGGCTCACATGAGAGGTGATGGACTATAATCAGTTTTTGGGTGGTGAACATGATGTAATCTACACAGAATTCGAAATATATTACTATGTACATCTGAAAACTATATAATGTTATAATCCAATGTTACTGCAATAAAAAAAATAAATATGAAAAAACTAAACTAAACAAAAAAAATTTTTAGTCCCTGAAATTCTTTGGAGTTTTTCTGTTTTGACATTCCCGTTTTGCAGCTGCTGAGTGCTGAATTGTCTCAGCCTGCTGAGGGTGTCTATACTGCATGTTACATACAGCATTACTTAACAAGATTTTCTTACCATTTCTGCTACAATATCAAATTTGCATGAGGTAAAAATTAATGCAAATGCAAAAGAGAAACCACTTATAAGTATGACAGAAGAAACCTTGCTTTTCAGAGGTAACCATTATTTCAAATACTTTGTTTCCCCATAAAGAACATACAAATGTGAGATCAGATAATCTAAATCTTGGTTTGAAAAACTATAGACACCTTATCCATAGGTGTCATATGTTTGTATGTTCATTTACCCTATTAGTAAGGTATAAGATTTAAAACTTATTTTATTTCTGTTATTTACATGTAAAAATAGAATATGGAAGCTCAATTTACCAAAATTCAAAAATTCCAGGGAAACGTACTTAGGTAGTCTTTTCTTAAATGTAAGAGCTTTGATAAAAACAGGAAAAATCAATTTCCTGAGAAACAGTGGCATCATGTAGACACAGCCTAAATTGTGTTTCTTTAAAGTGGTGCCGCATTCATCTCTATTCACTGTCTACCACTGGGAGCCCATCAGCCGTCAGAGATCCTACTGCATGCTGGGGATACTGCTAAGGACACAACAGTGTTGATTCTTACTCCCACAGAATTCACTTTTTTATTATTTAAAAGGAAAAAAACCGCTGGAATTGACTAGATGTTTCGTGCTACTTAGAAACTGTCTACAGAGCCTACTTGCACACTTTCGCTGGTGAAGCATTTGCTAGTTTGCGCCAGTGTGACAGCAATCTAGAGAATATTACATTGCTACACACTCTACCTTAGCTAACAATGCAGACGAGAACTCGACTAATCACACGTATTTATTAAAAATGTTGGCCTGGGATTATCTTAGAAACTTCTGATAGTCTATCAAAATCACAAAAGTCATGATTGTTTCATTTTCTCAGATAATTCAAACACAAGGCATTTTCAGATTTTCAAAATTTCAGATTCTATCATTCTAAATAAAACGTGCTTTTATCGCTTAGGAATTTTACTCTCTTATCTTCTGTTCAAGTAATAGGCATTTCTGCCAATCAAGTGTTTCTAGCTCTGGAGAAAGCAATCAGTGACTGGTTTTGTCTGAAATAAAATGAGGAAAGAGCTGAATTATTTTCCAAATAGTTAAACATCCTTCAAAAATACGATTATTTAATTTCTTCATAATATTCTATTGCATAACTATGTTGTTGTTTAGTTAATTAATCTCAATTACTTATGAGGTTTGTTATCACAAACAGTAGTGTCCTAAAAATCTGTTACTAAAAATTTCTACAAATGAGCTCACTAGCTAACTAATGGGAACTTAAAAGATACCATTCTCCCTGGTTAAAATTAATATTAATATAAATATATTTTCCTTACAAAATATATGTTAAATGCTCGGAAAGTAAAATTAAAATAATGAAAATTATTCATTATCCTATCCTCATCTCAGGTTTTAAATTGATATACACCATGCATTTTTTAAAAACTGGTACCCCACTTTACCTAAGATAGGAACAGTCTTATTTTTGTTCCAGATTCGTACTGCTAAATCGCTGTCTAAAAAGATTGCACCTATATACATTCTTCACAGCTATTGTTATATTCTTAGCTAAAAATAAATGTTTTTATTGCAAAATCAGAGCATGTTCATTTTTAAACCATTTAAAAGTACATAGAAGGAAAATACAGAAAATTTTAAAATAGCCATCATCCCATTACAATGAAATGATCATTGTTAATATCCTGGTCTGGCTACTTCCAGGCAGGGGAGAAACAGATTCTGGGAGGGAGGACGTTGGTATCATCCTACGAATTCTGGCTCCATTTGTGACAGTGGGACCTCCTTATTTGTGCCTTCGTTTCCCTGTTGGGGAAATGAGATTATAATAGTGGCTAACTCAGTGAGCTGTTTTGAGGGTAGGATGGTTAATATATGTGAGGGGCTTAAACCACTTGAAGGCCCAGAGTAAGTGTCAAGCGATGGTAAATGCCCCGACATCACGATGTCTTCAGAAGAAAGGAGGTGAGCCTTGCTGTGAGCTTACAAGCCTGGGCCAAGAGCAGCCCTTATGTGGGAATGCTGAATACCCCAGTGATCAGCAAGGTTTCTTCAGTCTGCCTCTTCAGAGCTCTGGGAATTGTCCAGCTACAGCTGAACGACAGTAATTGTTGCTCTCCCAACCTCATGGAGTTTCAACAATACAGGAACAGCTGAATTTTCAAAGTCTTAAAAGAAACCGTATGTAAATTTCTGGTGTTCTTTCTCCCTGTGTCCCCCTCCTGTCTGGTACTCGCTCTCAATAACTCCAGCTGCTTATCCTTCCGGGTCATCCCTGCCTCGCCAGCCCAGGGAGCCTACTGTGCTCTGCTTGCTTTCCACTCCTGCACTGAGTTCAGAATGTTCCTCCAGACAAAAATCAGGGCAACTGTGGGACTCCCATCCTCTCTCTCCTTTCTGCCTGTTTTCCAGTGTCGGAAAAGTTGGTTGTTTCACATCATGCCCAGTTTTTCCAGTTTACAGTGAAAAAGCAAATCTGCCACCATCATGGAATGAAATGGAAATCTTACATGAGGTTTTGCGTACTAAAAAAAAAAAATCACTCAACAATATATCACAAATAACTTTTAACACCAATAAATATTCATCTGTGTTGTCATTTTTATTCCTAACTAATAGTCGAATTCATGGGGATTTAGGGTTTCATCTCTCAATACACATATATTAATTGGTTCATTATATTAATATCCAGTGTATCTGTCAGTGGGGTAATGTTAATTATGTCTTAAATTCAGTCATGGTCCCAACTGAATATTCTATAATTTAAAGACTAAATTGTAAAGTTACCTACCACCTGCAACCCTTATGTAAATTAATATGAGGGAAGAAGAGAAGAAAATATTAGTATATAGATGACAGGTTAGTAATAGATACATAGACGGATGATAGGCACCCATATATACCCACACATATACATAAAGAGATAACAAGCAAGATCATGGTAGACACATAAACACATTTGTATCAAACAAACAAGAGAGAAATGATTCAGAGTAGCTGCCACTGTCCTGGTTTCTGTAACTGGGTGCTTCTACTGTCCTTCCATTTCCCATCTCATGTGCCCCTTACCCTCTCCTGGAACCTTAGCTAGTGGGTTTCTTTCACTAATGGATTGACTGGAACCTTCATTCTTGAAGGGCCTGAACCTCTGAGGCCCTGACTTGCTTTGGTTGCTGTAGTTTTCCATTAACTTTTACTACATGACTCAGTGGCTTAAGAGATGCCCCAGAGAATCCCTGGATCCTAGACAGATTCCTCTCTGCCCACATTGTATAGCAGCAATCAATACCTCATGATTTCTTTTAACGTAATTGTTCAAGGGATACAGATTTCATAGACTCCTGCTTTGTTTTGTCTCTCCACGTTTTTGAGAGAGGCCAAGAGGTCTTCATTTGTATAAAGGAAACTTTCAGCTTATTAGACCAACAGTAATACAATTATCATTACTGTGTGGAATTGCAAATGCATGTGGACGGTTGTGCATGGATGCTGAGTATCCAACATGGTGGATTGTGCAGGGAGCTATGCTTTATCCTTCTCCTGCAAACCATCTCTCACTCTCTGCTCTAGGACACCTGAGATAAACTGCAAACTGCACTGCTTTGCCAGCTACTTTTCTGTTAGCTTATGTCGACAGGGGCTGCTAGAGGAAGAAGGGAAGGCAGAAGGAGGTAGAGGGACCTGCTACTTCCTAGGTTTTATTTGTCTTGCCAGTTTTCTCCCAATCATGGCTCTTCCCTTTGGCAGCATTTGTGGGTTCCAAATATTCCCAGATATTTCCCTCACTGCCAAAACAGCTTCATCATGCCTTCCAGAGATGCTAGCACCAGCCTAGAGGTACCTCCCTCTCCTGGGTCCCAGTTCTCTGAGCTCCTGTCTGGGATTTTGAGGTTCCAACACCTGTCTGCCAGCACCCTTTCCTTAGAATTCTGGGTCCCAGCTCAGCAAAGCCTTGCTCAAGCTCATGAAGTGCCAGCACCAATTAGGCAATTTCCCTGCTCAGCTCAGACATCCAGGTCTCTGTTTAGTGGGCTTCTCAACCGATGTTCCAGACTCTGATAACTCCAAACTTCAGCCTCTTATCACCAGCCGTTAGGGTGCACCTGACTGTGGCACCTTGCCAGTTCCTCTTTGTCTTCCAGGCCTTCAAAGCCTGTTTATCTGATATCCTGTATGAAATTATCTCTCATAAAAAAAAACTGTTGGGGTTCCTGTTTTCTTGACTTAATCCTGAATAATACAGATGTCAAGGCCCCTAAGCTGAAAGCTTATCAGTTAAAACAACCTTTAAACATAAACATATCACAGTTATATTCAGTTTTCCTTATTGACACTAAAAAGACATAATTTTTTCCAGTAATCTTTTTCAAAACAAACTGGTTCCAATGACACTCCCTATTCCTTGGGCAGTTATGTTAGTAGATGTTATAAAGATCAGCAGATAGACTTTTTCTCAGACTGTGGACAGCAGATGGATAATCAACTTTTTTTCTTACGCAAAATACATTTCTCACAATAATATAATCCTAATATTATATTGGGTTTTAAAAAAGGAAACAACAATGAAATGTTACCTGAAATGGATACCATCTGGACAATACGTTTACCTTAAGGAATAGTGAAAGCTAGGACTCTGAACTTGGGGAATCCAGAGGAAGAGGATTATGAGATGACGCACGTTTATTTTCCCAGAAATAAATGAGTATATGCTAATTTACTAATTCACGGAAGTGAGTCTATGTTACCCCAGTGGGCCGCCCATTCATCCAAACTCCTTTCTATTCTAAGGAGAATACTTAGATAGCATTATGTTAATTAGCATCATGTCTATGACTTACATGACTTTGTTTTCTATAATTCAAGTTAATATCTGATTCCAGCTTCAATTGTTCCTGGTCCCTGCCCCACAGGATTGGGGCACAGTCCAAAGGTCTTATGTCATGCCAACATAGGACAGTGAGACCATGTGGTTCTCAGTTGAGCCAAGAGCTGGCGGTAAGGTCTGATCAGGCAGCCAGTCCAGCTCTCTGTGTTTTGGGGCCACAAGAGACTTTTGGTGAGGCACCGTGGGAGGGTCCCTGGACGTACACACAGGCATTTCTTCCTGGTGACCCGTTTCCTCTCCGTGTCTGTGAGGCTCAGGCAGCTGCTTCCAGGCTCTCAGGGCATGCAGAACCGTCTCTCCTGTCCCCTCCCTGGCCTGGTAGAATGCCTTCACTTTTTGTGCAGGAAATCCTCGAAATTCTATTGTTTGTATATAAGTCATCAAAAGTGTATCCATTCTCTATATCCTAGATTATTGGAATTATAAAAGCCAGTAAAAATTATTTAACTCCATCATCTATCATGTTCTTCAGTTGTATGTATTATCCTGAAACAAACATTGAAAAAGAAATCTCTGATATGAGAACTTTGCGACACCTTTAGGTAAATGTTTCCCTGACTACATTCCTTCAACAACATCAATGGTTTATGAAAATTTATTTACTTTTTACTGTCATTTCAATGATCATTAAAAAGTACTCATCTGGGTTTCTAACGTGTTTCTGAGAACCACATGAGATTTCAGGGCCTGAGATTGCATTTGTTTTATTATAGTAATTGTCACCATTGCTTTATTTTAATTTTAATAATTAAGAGTTTCCTATTTAATGTTATTTAATTTTGAAGCATTTATAACAGAGAAAAGTGTATAAAGAAAGTGTATAAAGGAAGAAAAATCCCATAGTTGTTCCTAATATTGAAATGAATAAAAAACAGTGTTAGTTTAAGATGTCTCACTTGACAATGCACAACATTTTAACCAAATAATCCCCATTCTTTGTCAACTGAAACTTAGGTTTTACAGCGTTTATGATCATATAGTATTGGCATTCTTGAAACCCACCAACTGATTTCCCTCAGGCATCTTTAGAGGCTTGATTTTTAAATCATGACTCGTGTAACAATTCATTACAAAAACAATGACTGAGAAATCCACAAGCGATTCATGCAATTCTAAAGACTCCGTAGCCCACGACAGCATTAAGAAAAGACCGTCTCTAATTCTCTGGGACTTTAGCTAGAGACACAGGTCTCTAGTGCTGTGAGTGAGTAGAAGTAAAACCAACAAGTCAATGAATCCATTCTCCACATTTAGAACACTTTCTGCCCTAGATTTTGCGCAAGTTGTCTAAAGCAACACCATATGACCTGGATATGGAGAGGGCTGGGGCACACAGGGTGTCAGGTCAAAGTCGGCTCTGACAGTGTATTTATCTCAGCAGCTCTTCCGTGCAGGCCCGTCAGCCCAGTGAGGAAAGGATCCCTCGGAGGGGGTAACTATCAGACCCACCACAAATGGAGCAGATTGGTACTGAAGGTGGTGTCCTTGGCAATGATTGCCTCATGAGAACTGGGATAAGTGGTAAAATCATGCTTTTGGCAAAAAAAAAAATTACTCCACTTAAAAGGATAAACTACCTATCTTTTCACACTGCATTAAATCATTTTTCTTCCATGTTGATATATTTCCAATCCCATTTCCAGGCTCTGGAAATCTAATTTTTTTCAACATCAATATGTGAAGGCTACCCTGCACTTTGGGTAAGTCCTGAAGCTGGTTTTTGATGGCGTTTTATTCCTAACTCTTGTGCCAGAGGACTTCTTAGATCACCTATTCCAATCTGATCAATTTCCCTTTTTACCTTTTATTCCGATTTTAATTACTTTATTTTCTCCCAACGATGTCCTTCAGCTTCCTCCTTCACTCCTTTTTTCTGCTCTGTAGCAATAAATCTCCATTTCTTCATCTGTAAAATAGAAGCTGGGTAAAATGCTATGAATTTCATGCCTTTGTCAATAGCAAATCATTCAATAGGAGTTTGTTTTACAATTATCTTTTTTTTTTTTTTTTTTTTTTTTTTTTTTAAAGATTTTATTTTTTCCGTTTTCTCCCCAAAGCCCCCCGGTACATAGTTGTATATTCTTCGTTGTGGGTCCTTCTAGTTGTGGCATGTGGGACGCTGCCTCAGCGTGGTCCGATGAGCAGTGCCATGTCCGCGCCCAGGATTCGAACCAACGAAACACTGGGCCGCCTGCAGCGGAGCGCGCGAACTCAACCACTCGGCCACGGGGCCAGCCCCTACAATTATCTTTAAGACTGGATTTAAACTTTACGGAAATAAACCTTAGGAAAATATTTGTATATATTTTACTACACAAAAAGTCCTGGAGCTTAAGAGTCATCATAACTATGTCATTTAGCCTAAATTCAGTGTGCAATTTTGACCCCAGAAAATGTATCATTAATTTTACTTCTCAAAATACAACTGTGGGTAGTCTTTAATTAGTGTCTTGGTATATGACATGTACCTTTTAGGATGGGTTGTATCAATAAAGTTGAAATTTGGGAGTCATTTATTTAGGTTAGGAGAAAAGCTAAGTAAGTTGAAGGAGAATATATTCACCAGATTTGAAAGTGCTCTCAGATTTCCAGACTATCTAATTTATTTTCATTCTTCCAGAGGCAGTCTTTTAGAATTCACTTTTACCCTGACGGTAAGTGTATACCCGCCAAAGCACAGGGTTATCCTAAGTCTTGATTGCCTGAATAGGTGACTACAAACAGCGCTGTGGGCAGCTTGTTCATTTCGCATCTTCCTTGCTCTCTAAGGAGGTCCCGCCTGCCACTGTTCCTTCCCTGACTGTGTCTCCTTTTGCAGGTTGTCCCTGGTTGCCCACGCGTGAGCAGACAGTGGACATGCATGGCCCCAAAGTCCTCTTTCTGTTTTCTGGAATTGATACTGTTTTAAAGTTGTTTCCCGTTTTTTCTCTTAAGCTCTTTTCACTGGCTGTAGGCAAATACTGTGCTTCGTTCTGTATCACCCCTGCCAGAATCTGTCATGAAAATGTAGAGAAAAGATGGAATTTCAATGTTGTGAAAACACAGCATGCTGCTGCCACTTCCTCCTCCTGAGCAGTGCTGTCCAGTGATTTAACAGACCCGCTCTGACAGGGTGTGAGCCTGACCAGGGAGGCCGTTGCCCTCCAAAGAGCTGTTGATTTTCTCCTAGACAGAGCCCAGAAGTGTTAGACAAATTAAAAGACGAACACTTTCTTCCTTAGAGCTCAATATATTTGTTGCTATATTTATATTTATAAGCAAACATGAACCACCTTACTACTGAGCATAATATCTAAAGGCTCAATGTTTGAGAAGTGGTGCATGTGTTATCACAGGCCCCCTACAGTGTATTTGGGTAAAGGATGATGAAGCTCAGCCTTGGAGTGTATACATTTTGAACTAATTTCAATAATGTAACCAAAATACAGATAGGGCTTCTTAATATCAACCAGTTTGTAAACTAATAGGTTAATTTTCAATATAATCCAGCTAAACCATTCTCATTCTAAATGCCACACAATACAACATATTCTGATCATCGTTCTAAAACTACCTTGTATTATACTAAGGGACTTATTAGTGCTATTTCTATGCATATTACTAAATCAATCACAACAATGCGTATAGTGAGAGACAAAAGCTAGAACTTTAATATGCAAAATAAAATGAATATTTTAATATTCATAAAATACCAAGGCATGTGCCAAGCAATATTTCTGAATATTTTATGTTAATACAATGCCTACTTATATCTTACTAAATACCACATCATAATTTTAAATATTTAATTTTATACCGGATAAGTGAAATATTTCTTCATGGTATATTATGTAGAAATAAAGCATATAATTAAAGTGCTAGCATCTGCTTTTATTTCAGGAAATTCAAATAGTCATTTTTCTGAAACGGTCAAGTCAGCTTCAAAGTCATTTTCATAGGTTTCAATAATAATAATAATTATCCTGCCAAAAGGATACATTACATTGTCTGTATAGAAAATGCTCAAATGAAATTTTTCCTGTTACATCTTTGTCTGAATGGACATCCAGTAAAAAAAAAAAGTCATGGCCTTAATATGAGGTTTCCTAAATTTCAAAGACATGTCTTCAAAAATATAATTAATGCTGATGAAAGTAGCATTAGTGTTCTTAATAACAATAGCTTGCTTAACAAATATCCTTGCAGCTGAGTCTTGGTGCAGTTTTTTTCCCTTCACCTCTAAATACATACATCAAATCACACACATCACTCAAAAGGAAATTAAAAGCATTTCAATCTTTTATTTAATTTCTCTATAAAAGGCAGTGGAGGAGGGAGGGGTACATGCTTGCTGCTGGGAAATATTTAAATCTTCTCTTCTTTTGCTGCCCCGCTCACCATCTTCCCAGGGACAGCAGGTGTTCCTGACACTCTTCCACACTCACCTCTCGAATCTCCAAAACTCTTCTACTTGCTATAACCACTTCCTGAACCTCACGTTAGGTGTTCTACCTTCTCTTGTATGTCCTGTCTCCAGCCTCCCGCCCCGTTCCTCCACGTCTACGTAGAGCTCTTACCCCTTACAAGCTTGAGATGCGGAAGGGATATGAGAAGGCTTTGTATCTTATCTGTGTGTTTCCTATAGTAGGAACACAATAACTTTGACCGCATGTCATACAAGTATAAATTGCTTCTTCATAGTTCCTCTTTTCCCCTCCAAATGACTTACCCACTCTTCAGATCACCAGACTGGTATACAAACACACATAACTACCACTCCTTGAATTAGGAAACGGCACTCCCTTATTAAACTGATTTTGATACCTTTTACCACAGCTATTCTCAACTGGGGATGGTATTGGCCCAAAGGGCACTTGGAAATCTTTATGTCTGTTTTTTAGTTTTTAATTGTAACAATGGCCCCAGAACACGGTTGGCATCTAGTGGTGCCATGGATGCAAAGAATCATTGCATCCAAATGTCAGTCAGGTTCCTTGAAGAAACACTGAGTTAGAACACTGAACATTTCATTCTTTGGAACATTCTACCACAGGACTGGAGGGATTGGAGAAGGCATGTGGTTCTTTACTTTGCGCTTGAGCAGGAATAAACATAACCTTACACAATCAGAGAGCCCAGAAGAGAAAACATTGAGAGGGCTGGAATTTCAGATATCCCTTTAAGAATGTACAGCAGGAGGAGGGTCTGAGAGGATAGAGAGGAAGGATACAACTGGCTACCATGTGGGGTGGGGAAGTGTTTGAGGAAGCTGTGTGAAGGGATTTACACCTCACCTCCAACCTGGTTCAATTAATATTACTTGTTGCTCATGCTGGATGGGAGCTCTCCTTGAGGCGCTACATCCTTATCTCGTTCAAGTTGCTAAAAAGAGTAAAAATAGTATCTTGAGTAGATATCAGCACTCTCATGTTCATTGAAGCTTTATTTACAATACCAAGATATGGAAACAATCTAAGTGTCTGTTTACAGATGAATGACAGTTAAACTCTGTTCTGATCATCTGGTTTGATGGTACTCATTTTACCTGGCAACACTGAACCACTGGACCTCTTTCTTCCAGAGAAAATACTGCACCCGCGAAAGTACTCGGTTGTCCAAAAGAAGACAGTGTTTCTGATACAAATAACGTGGTGGGCTGGGTGCTCCAATCAGTCCTGAATGGAAAGTGGGATTGGTCAATTCAACAAACTAGGTGAACGTGGGACCCCAGAGAGGTAGCCTGAGCTCAGGAACTGATTTTCCCCTGAAAGCATTTGCTCACTCGAGAAACTTGTGGTAAAGGTTTTTCAGATTCACAGTGTGCTGGGGTCAGATTAACCCAGGGCCCACCAGGTGAGGGATCTAATAGGAGATTTTTCTCCCATTAATTGGGACCCTGAAGGGCTACGTCCTCAGAGCAAATATAAACATAAATTACCGTTCATCACAAACCCCCCCTCACGCCCAGGAGTGCAGAGAAATCACCTGTCTGCACTACGCAGAGGTGAAAACTTGCTTCTAAGAATATATAACAACAAGGCGCCTTCCTGTGGGTTTGCAGTCCAGGGCCATGCTGAATGAAGCCTAGAACACTATCTGGAGTGGTCCTGGCCTTCCCTGTCACCCAGTTGCCTGACAGATGCAAATGAAGACCCTCCCTGAAAATTGCATTCTCCTTCCTGGTCCCCAAATACTCCCACAAACAAAACATCAAGGAAAACACGCAACCCAGACACAAAAATTACTAAACACAAGAAAAGAGACTCCATAAGCAAAGCCTTGTGATTAAATAGAGAGAAAATTAAATAACAAGATGTTTGATTTATCAGAGGTAGAGTATAAAATAGCTATGTTCTCTGTACTTAATGAACTAAAACGAACCTTGAAAACACATGGACAAAGCAACTATAAAGAATTAACTGGCAGATGTGAAAAATATTAACATAGAACTTTTCGTAGAAACTTAAAATAGAATAAGTAAAATTAAAGACTTAAGTGATGGATTTAGTGGCGGGTTGGATACACTGAAGGGAGAATCAGGCCCCACTGCCTGTCCTGTTGTCCCTCACTCTCTCTCTCTCTGCTTCAGTCACACCACACACACCTCCTCTACCACCCAGGCTGATAGGAACTCCAGGGAAGAAAGGAGAAGGCGGGAAGCTGCATGAAGCTGACAATGAAGAGAAGGAAGAGAGGAGACATGCGCACGTGAAGATGACGTGGATAATGACCTAGAAAAGAAAAACAAAATGAGTGAAGATGAGCACACTGCCAGAGGGAAAAAGTGAATTACGTAAAGAAGTAAAAGTAAATACTATCTCTCTTGGGTTCCTTTCTCATATTCTAAACATGGTCATTTTGAATAGAAAATTCTGCCCATCAAGGTAACACCACTCCTGAAGATGGTATGACACACAAAATCGTCCATAGTCAAAACACCATGCAGAGAATTTCCAGCGGTGGAGAGGGAAAGAATCTAAATTTCTAAGTGTATTCGTCTTCTAATTAGGACTGCTGTCACAATGTACCAAAAGCCAGGTGGCTTAAAACAGTGGGAATTTAGTGTCTCACAGTTCTGGAGGCCAGATGTCTGGAATCAAGGTATTGACAGGGCCATGCTCTCTCAGGGCTCCAGCAGAGGATCTTCCCTCGCTGCTTCTGCTTTCTGTTGGATGGCAATCGTTGGCTTGTAGATGTGTCACTCCAGTAACATGGCTATCTTCTTCGCCTGCATGTCTTCACGTCATCTTCCCTCTCCACGTGTCTGTCACTGTTTGAAATTTCTCTTTTTGTAAGGATACCAGTCATACTGGATTAGGTCCTACCCTAATGACCTCATTTTAACTTGATTACCTATGTACATACCCTATTTCCCAATGAGGTCACCTTCTGAGATACTGGGGGTTGGGACTTCCACATATATTTTTAGGGGGACACAATCAACCCATAATACTGAGTTTCTGTGTTTTTCTCCTTAACAATATTTTAAATGGAAAACTCCATATATTTTTAAATTTTATTTTACCTATTATTAGAAGGTCAGTAATTTTTAAGTGATCTTAGAAACCCAAAGTTTTGAAATGTTCTTTTGTCCTATTCTGACTTTATTGTGTACAGGGATGGAGAGTATCCTTGTAAAGTAAAAACCAAAAATTACAAAAACAAGTAAAATCATATTCCAACTATTTCAATATTTTAGCAAGGGAGGTAGTGGGAGTGAGGAGGTATTTCTAGTAGCGTGAATGACACAGTTCATTTTAAAGATGATTAAATAAACAAAAGTAAAAGCTTATTTTTACAAAGTGCTGGGTTTTGTTTGCTTGAATGAAACAATGTTCAACAATAACAGGAATCAAAACAAAACAAATTAAACAGAGAAAGTTAATGTATTGGAGAATGGATCTGAATAAATGATCTACAATACAGAACAGATAAAGAGATGGAAAATATAAAAGAGAGATTAGGCTAAAAGACTCATTTAAAATAGAGAAGGCTGAATAAATATTTTGATCACTCTTAAAAAAAAGGTTAGAGACGTGGAGGAAGGAGTGAGAACATCAAAAAAATATCAAACCAGAATTTCAGAAGGAAGGGGAAAAAAAGACAAATGGTTAAGTGGAAATATTTGAAAGCAAAAGTGAGAACTTTCCAGAATTTTGAAAGAAATCCACAGATTCAAGAAGCCAAGTGAATTACAGGGAGGAGAGTAAAAATAAACACATTCTTATTCCACTTCTATTTCTTAAACCTTCACCTAAAATGGCATTTGTTGGTTTTGTCTAGAATTGTAAACTGTATCACTTTGATAACAACATGAATGATTCTTTTAAAGAGTGTTACTCTTTAGCATTCAATTTTTCCATCATACTGGCAAGTAAAACTTTGATTTTTATGTGATTTCCAGGTCTGTTTTCTACTATTATTTTAGTAATTTTGATTTATTTCTCAGTGACTCAGACTTCAAATGATATTTTCAGGAACTGCAAATAGAAGCTAAGTTTAATGAGTTAGATACCTGTGATGGGCATGAAAGTATTGGTTCAAAAATGTTTCCACTCAGCGTGTATAGATATCATGTCATTATTTTTCCGGTTTGTTAAATAACTATGAAGAAACATGCTGTCACTTTGTTTGCGCTATTTTGTAAATAACCTTAATTTGATTTTTAAAAATGTGAATGCCAGGAGAGTGGTCACCCGATTATGACCAGGTGTGAATCTTTTCTTTCTTTGATCTTCAATCTTGGTAAGTTGTCTTCTACAAAATCAGATAATAATGTTTTTCTCACCATACAATCTTTTATTCCTCTCTATATTTGATCGCATCTTTTCCTTCAGTTGTTCTTTTTTTTCCCTATACAGTCAAGCGTTACTTAATGATGGGGGTCCATTCTGAGAAATGCGTCGTTAGGAGATTTCATCATTGTGCAAACATCACAGAGTGTACTAAGTGGGAACAAAATTTGTCACCGCGAAATGTGACTTTTAACGTGAGGATGATATTAGACTAATTATTTTTCTTTGATTTTTATTTATTTACTTATTTTATTATTTTATTGTGGTCATAATGGCTTATAACTGTGAAATTTCAGGTGTACATTATTATTTATCAGTTTCTGTATAGACTGCATTGTGCTCACCACCAATAGTGTAGTTTTTATCTGTCACCATATATATGTGCCCCTTTACTCCTTTTGCCACCCCCAACCCCCTTCCCCTTCGTTAAGGGCTAATCTGTTCTCTTTGTCCACGTGTTTGTTTATCTTCCACATGTGAGTGAGATCATATGGTGTTTGTCTTTGTCTGGGTTGTTTCACTTACATAATACCCTCAAGGTCCACCCATGTTGTTGCAAATGGGATGATTTTGTCTTTTTTATGGCTGAGTAGTATTCCCTTGTATGTATATACCACATCTTCTTTATCCAATCATCAGTTGATGGGCACTTGAGTTGCTTCCATGTCTTGGCTATTAGGCTGATTTTTTTTTTTTTTTTTTTTTTTTGGTGAGGAAGATTGGCCCTGAGCTAACATCTGCACCAGTCTCCCTCTATTTTGTATGTGGGACACTGTCACAGCATGGCTTGATGAGTGGTGCATATGTCTGCACCCAGGATCTGAACCCATGAACCCCAGGCTGCCAAAGTAGAGCATGAGAACTTAACCACTGTGCCACTGGGCCAGCCCCTAGGCTGATTACTTTTAAGAAATAAAAGACTCAGAAAGCTTTTCTTGTTACTGCCCCCTTAACTGCCTAAAAGAATTCATATAAAAAAGCCTGTCTCAGACAGTGAGCTATCAGCTTGGCATAACATGAGCTTGGTGGTAGACAGGGAAGAAGCAAGAAAAGCCTGTTTGTTGGGTTACCCTCTGTTTTCTTCTGTTTCTGTGTGGCCAAACACTTGTTTTCCAAACATTTGCTCCTTTTCACCTATCTGTGAATTGCCTTCCTTTCCTCTGAAGTCCTTGATTCTCCCACTCCAACATCTTCTTTTGTCTTTAGCTGAGGATGGTATTTAAGGCAAGGGCTTCAGCCTTTTTGGCAAGTTACTCTGTTTTTCTGGTTTCTTCCATGTATACATGTTATTAAACTTTTGTTTGTTTTTCTCCTGTTAATCTGTCTCATGTCAACTTAATTCTTAGACCAGCCAGAATAACCTAGAAGGGTAGAGTAAAATTTCTTTCTCCCTTACAGTAATTACACAAACCTAAACGCTATAGCCTACTACAGACCTGGGCTATATGGTACCAATCTTATGGAACCAACACCATATTGGTGGTCCATTGTTAACAAAACATCATTATGTGGTACATGACTGTATATTGTATAAGGATAGATCATGTATCCACTATCTTGTATCTTATCTTATAACTTTCATCTACTTACCTTTCTCTCATCTCTGTGATTGGTCCACAAATGTGTTCTTTAAATCACTAATTCAATTTCTGTTATATAAAATCTGTTCTTTAAAGCATCTCATTTGGTTTTTTGCTTTTTTTAAGCTTTGCTAACATTTTCCATTCCAGCTATTCTCAAGTTTGCTTTTACTGTCTCTGTAATGACCTGTACTTTTATCATATATAATTTCTCTTATTGAGAACATGAAGAAGCTAAATTGTAATTTTGGGTTTTCAAAAAATCTGTTTCAGGAATCTGCATTTCTCCTGTGTTCTTGGCAAATACTTTCATTTCCTTTTGTGGCAATATTTTTCCATACATCTCAAATGGATTTTTCTCTGCTTAGTCAACAATACAAAAAGAAATCTATTTTGATGGTTGAGTCTCCTACCCTACTCCCTAGAGCATCTTTCCAGGCAACAGCAGCATGCAATAGAGAGAAAAACAGAGCCAATGTAATGCACAGATATTTGGGTTTTTTGCACTGATCTCTCTACTGAGATCATGTAGCAAGAGGAATAACCAGCATGAGCAGTGCCCAAGATGATCTTGAGTAATCTTCAAGTTCAATACATTCCTGTTCATCTGCCATACCAACGATTTCCTGATTATTTCAGGATTTTCCTACGTGTAAATCTTCCCAAACTGCGCCTCAATTCTTTCCTCTCTTGTGGTTGCAGAAATATAAAAACTGTATAATACATTCTTTTCTATCATTATTGTATCATTCTTGTGTCTAACAGTATCTTGCTGAATGAGTCTTTTCGTACACTTCTAGTGGCTTAGTGTATTCTATTTTTACAAACAAAGCATAACATGTATTTATATTTCCAAACATGCAAGTGCTTAATTGAAATAGGAAGGACAAGAAAATAAGAGACTGTGATGCTACAGGGATTTATCTACATGGATATTGAAAACATCAAAATTAATACAGGAGAGAATATAATGAGTGAAGTGCTAAAATATTTATTTAATGAGAAGCAGTAAGCCAGAAGGCTGTAGGTGACTATTATTAACCCATTTTCTGCAAGAAGGAATTGATGCACAGAGACATTCGTAGCTTGCCCTAAAAGACGCAGAGGCTGGATTGGAACCCAGTAGTCCAGCTCCAGCACCCACACTCTTAACCCTTACCTCTCCAAGTGTGAGAGGACAAAGTCTGATTCAACCCTGGCCGTCACTTTCTTTGGAGGGTAGCTTTTCTCAAGCCAGGAAAAGCATCCTCATGACAGATAGCTCTATAATATGCATTTTACGCCTGATTCCATGCAGACTGAATTCTTTCAATCCATTTTTTCTGACACTGTGGCACCATCTTTATATTCTAAAATATTAAATAGCATGTAGACAATGTTAAACTTAACACATTGCCTACATTGTGTATAAATGCATTTACTCACAGCCATGGAAGTTGATTATATCATAGGGGATACGGTAGAAATGATTGCTCACCCATTTATATATAAATGGCTGGGTTTATATTTGAAGTGTATTTATAAACACCAAGGCAAATGTATCCATGCATACACACTGTAAAAGTTGGGCTTGCTTATGTAATTTCTATCAGAGCCAACAAGAGGGCAGGTGGCCCTAACTGAGAGCTGAACGTACTCCTGATGGCCTCAAGCACAGGCATAAGTCCCAGATTGTCTTCCATTGTTACGTGATTCTATTTTCTTACCTCAAGCCAAACTCTTCTTACATTTGTTTGCTTCATAGTGCTGTGTAGACACACAAACACCAAAATATAAAGATAGTAAAGTAAAACATGACTCCAGTTAGTAAAGTAAAACATGACTCCAAGTATAATTTATTTTTATGTATCTGTGTATAAATTTCCATGAATATATAATCAGGTTTAATCCAAATAACCGAGAACCCTTCCTTATAATAAACTTTGAAAGTCCTGCCATATGTCTAATGCACATTTCTGAGAATAAGGAGAGTTTGTTTGATGAATGCCATAAGAAGTAGGTCAAAGACAGACTAAATCACAGAAACCAGCTTATCTGACAGAGTATTATGAATTTCCCAAGGAAAATTTTATGAAAATACCAAGTCCTTTTGTGTGATGTTTTTCTGATAGTTAAAACCAAAGATTGCAAGACTTTATGTTTCCACCGAATTTTAGAGCGTGTCAGGTCAAATAAACTTGAATTTACATGAGACTCCAAAAACTTATGCTGATTTTTTATATTTATCTTCCTTTCTTCTAACACCATTAAAAACCCTCTTGCTTTCTTCACAGTAATCAGAACATGAAATATTACCTGGTGTTCCAAATGTAATCCATGGCATTCCTTAGCATGTCTCTTCAAGGCTCTCAGGAATTCTGCACAAATATTGGAAGAACACACGCTGGCAAAGTCATTAAACAGGAAGGAAACAGATGGTTCTTTGGCTTGAATTTATGCAGGCAATTTTGTGTGCTCAGGACAAGTTCAATTAAATAAAAGCTTCAATAGGACTTTAACTAACAAATAACTGCCCAGCCATTTTGCTGTTTTAGAAAAAGTAATTCTGGCTTTTATTTCACTTCTCCCTAGCTCCCTCCTCCTGGTGAGAATATTTGGCATTTTCCTTCTTAAGATACCAAAACTTGTAAAGAATTTACTTTGTTCTCTCATAATGTCTTAAATTCTAATCATCTTCGTCATGGGGAGGTAACATAGCATGGTGGTTAGCCGTTTGTGCTCAGGGGTAGAAAGGTAGTGTTCAAGGCCTTGGACAATTAACCATTCTGTGCCTGTTTCCTCATTATTCAGGTTCAGCATGATGAAATTTACTTCGTAAACCTTTTGGGAGAAGATAGTGTTTGGGAAATAGTGCCTGGTACCTAGAAAGCACTCAGTCAAATTTCCAAGTCTTTGTGAATTTCCACGTGTTTGGACATACGGGCACAGAGCAATGCCACATTTTCCCTAGATTTATTGTTCTGTAATAATGTGGTTTAGAATAAATAGGAGACCAATTTAACCTCATTTATTTGACTTCTTCCCTTGAATGGTTCTTCATCTGAGACCCAGCATCTTGTCTATAACTTAAAGCAAATGTGTCCAGTGAAAAAGTAGGGTGATAATGGGTTGAACTTTGACTTTAGGGATAAGCTACTTAAAATTTCTTGGTACTTTCTTAGCACATTAGGGCCTGGATACATCTTTTTTCTCGTCATAGTGTCATTATTTGGAGGGAGAAAAATAGTAGAGTTAATAACTCATTAATTGTGAATAGGGTGATATTTCCACGCAATTATGTTTTGTCCTATCCTCACACAGTTATTATTAATGACAAATTTTGTGAGTGTATGCTAGAAATTAGAGTTGCAATGACTTGTTATATCAAAAAGTCCCAATAAAACAGGAATAACTACAGAAATAAGTTACTTTCCCTTATTTTTCATACACCAAATTTAACAGAGAATCATCCTGAAACACTAGATTCTACAGAGTGAGTGACTGAGCCCACCCTGCCCATCACCGGATAATTGGGAGGATAAAGGAAACTATCTGTATTGTATCCAGTGGGATAGCTCTTGGTGGGTCTTTCCCCACACTGGGTTTAGAGACAAGCTTTTTTTAGCAGCCCACTCACAAAAAAACAGGTCGGAAGAGCCTTTTCTATTATCTGTAGTAATTACAGTGGAAGTTTTGTACTTCATGTTTCCATTTTCTAAAGAATGAGGAGGATTTGGAGTAGATGTTAAGCGAAAAGCACATTGATTTTATATACTACCTCAAGACCACTAAACATGAAGCCCATTTCCAGAGCTTGATTTCATTTTTGGTACTTAGTTTTTTGAAAAGGAAACATACAACCATGAATTCTAGCTTCAACATATCAAAAGGAGTTACATTAGAAGATTTTGCTAAAATGTTTAAGCCCCAAATGCCTTTTAACCGTTATCATGCCTACCAAAATTTCAGGTAACATTGCCACGAACTCTTTAATAGGCATGACTCACAGCTCCCTCACACTATTCCTTGTGTGCAACGACCAGAATGATACCAAGAATTTATGTTGCACAGAAACTAAGACACAAAAACAGGAGTCTGTATTTTCCTTATGAGGTAGTCTGAAGTTGAACTGTATACATTTCTACAAACATTTCTAAAACTCAGATCTGCTCCAAAAATCAGTTTTAAACTTTTGATAATAAAATGTCATGATAATAAATTTTCAGTTGCATGTAAAATATCATGGAATGTAGATAATCTTCATTGTATCATACCTCTCTTCATATTTGCAATGCTTCCCAGTTTTCAAATGCTCTCAATCATAATGCAATAGACAAGGAAATTTCTTGGAATAGCTTATATCCACGTATTAGAACAGGCCGTTAAATTAAACCATTTTATTAAAAATTGTGTAAAACTAAGGTCTTCAGAGACCCAGCTAGAAATATAGTAACAAAATCCAATATAATGGTGTAATTATTGAGGCCAGTACTTAGATTTAACTGTAATTTTAAATTCCAGGTTGGTTAACCATTTGTTTTCTTTTGAGCCATTAAAATGCGTCCTTTGATACAGTTGAAGCTCAGATCCCATTTCAATTGACTTATCCTGTGTCCTTATCAAATAAATTGGGACATATCAAGAGCACTGGCCTTCCCAAAAGTTCCCCTGATATTTGAGATTCATTTTCTAAGGTTATTCTGAAAATAACCTTTAAGGAGTTTTCAAAAACATCTTGCTTGAATTTTGTTCTTAATTTAAAAATTTCTTTCTTATTATTTGAAAACAATTCTGGTAATTTTCCTTCAAAATTTGTATACTTTTGAGTGGTTTATGATGTTAAGTCACGTTTACATTTTCATGAAAATAAAATTGACACATTCTACACTGACTGTTATTTTTACTGCAAAATCAAGGGTCTCTGGCATAGGTTGTGATTCTTTAAATGTCCCTCAGCGGAAACAAAAGCTTTGATGGCATCACGAGCTTACAAACTTCTCTTGGTGTCTTACCTATTTGCAATGATTTTAATCTTGTATTGCAAATTTCTTATTTTTTATAATTAATATGTCCTTAATTAAAATATAATTTAAAGTTATTATATCTCAGAGATTGAAGTGAAAATATTTCTAAAATTACCCCACCCCCAAAAGTGAGGCCCTTGGATTTTGCTGTCATTGTTCTCCTTTTAAGTAGCCATGTTGAGTTGATTTGTGGAAAACAGAATTAGGGAATCCAAAGGAAAAGGAAACGTTGTCACATGAGATGATCACATTTTTGAAAAAGAAAATAAACCATTTTTGTGGGTCTCAAAATACTTGCTGAGATAGCAAAGTTTTCGCATTTTGGACACACATTTTGACGTTCTTTTACTAGGTGCATCCACATTAAGGACTGTTATGTCTTCTTGGAGAATCTACCCCTTTGTCATTATGGAATGCCCCCTTCTTTATCCCTGACAATTTTCTCTGTCCTGAAGTGTTTGTCTGCAGTTACAATAGCTATATCAGCCTTCTTTTATTAGTCTTAGCATAGTGTCTTTCTCCATCCCTTTGCTTTTAACTGATTTTTGTCTTTAAATTTTAAGTGGGTTTCTTGTAGACAACATATTGTTGGGTCACGTTTATTCTGGTTTTTTTTAAATCCACTTTGACAATCTTTGCCTTTTAACTGGTGTATTTAGACTGTTTACACTTAAAGTGAATATTGATATACTTGGACTGATAATCTACCATATATATGATATACCACTGGTGGAATTTCTGGACGTAAAACCCGGGAAAGTGTGGGGGTCCTCCAGGAATGTAGCCTCCAAGGTCTCTCTCATTCACGCTAGCCTATTCTTCACTGCCAGCATTTGGTCAAAGTTACCTTTTAAGTGTTCTTACCAGTTGATGGCTCCAACAGGCTCTGCTCCAGGAAAGCTGATCTCAGCTCTGATTCCCTGTATTTGCCTATCTCTCCAGATTTTGAGGTGGCTATTCTCACTGTGACCTCAGTTCTCTGATGGGCCAAGAGAAGACATTGGTTTTTTTTTCTTTAACTGTTTTTCTTGTTGTATGGACAGTATTTCAAGATCTTTGCACGTAGAGCTGAAACAAATCCTGAAATAATGCTTTAACATTCAAATATTAATCAATGTAACTGATCAAATTAAGAGAACAATGAAAATAATCACCTAAAGATGCAGAAAAAGTATTGGACAAAATGAAACAACCTTTTCTGATAAAATATTTTTTAGAATACCCTAAGGAAACTACAAATTAAATGGAATGTCCTAAATCTGTTAAAGGATATTTATGAAAACCTACAACTGAAGTCATAATTACCCATGAAATATTCAATAATTTCCCATAAGGTCAGGAACAAGGCAAGACTGTCCACTCTAACCACTTCCATTCCACATCATACATTAGGTCCTAGCCAAGGCGATAAGGCACCAAAAATACATACCTACATATATACATACATAGGCAATAAAAATAAATCTCACTAAATTAATTTATAGATTCAAAGCAGTCCCAATCTAATATCATTTGGGGTTTTTTTTTTTTTGTAGAAATTGAAGGTGATTCTAAAATATATATGGAACTGCAAAGGACTAGAATAGTCAAAAAATCATGAAAATGTAGAAAAGAATATTTGATTTCACAATTTACTGTAAAGATGCAGTAACCAGGATTTATGATATTAGTATAAGGACAGATGTCAGGGCTGGCCTCGTGGCTGAGTGGTTTCACTTCACATGCTCTGCTTCAGTGGCCCAGGGTTCACCAGGATGGATTCTGGGCATGGACCTAGCACTGCTCATCAGGCCGTGCTGAGGCAGCGTCCCACATAGAAGAACTAGAAGGACCTACAACTATCACATACAACTATGTACTGGGGGGCTTTGCGGAGAAACGAAAGGAAAAAAAAGAGGAAGATTGCAACAGATGTTAGCTCAGGGCCAATCTTTTTTAAAAAAGGGTGGATGCCAATGGAAAAGAAGAAAAGAATTGAAAGTCTAGGAATATACCCACAATTATATGGCCCATTTTTTTTGACAAAGATTCCAAAGTACTTCAATGAGGAAACCTCAACAAATAGTAAGAACTGATATCCATACACACAAAAAAAGGAAGGAAGGGAGAAAGGGAAAAAGAAAGAAACTCAAATATCAAACAAAAAAATTTCTAAACACATAGTAGACCGAAAAACAATCTTGAAAGAATGTGGCTTTGTGGTAGGCAAAGATTTCTTAAGATTCAAATAACACCAACCATAAAAGAAAAAAAATGATAAATTAGACTTCAAAATTGAAAATTTTCATCAAAAGACAGTTAGGAAAATTAAAGGGCAAGCCACGCATAAGGAGAAAAGACTTACTGTGTACATATATGTGACGAAAGACTTGTGTCCAGAACATATTTTTAAAAGTCCTATAACTCAATAATAAAAAGACAAATAACCCAACTGAAAAATGGGAATGGGAGCATTTGAGTTGGGTAATAGTGATGTAGGTGTATATTTTGATCAAAACTCATCAAATTGTATAGTTAAAAGCTTTGCATTTTATTGTATATAAAAAATACATATATAAAATATGTAATATATAAATGTCTTTAGTAATGCTTATTTTACTAACATTTCTCCTAGTGTGAAATTGAAGTTACTCTCGAAATGAATTGGGTTAAATATTTTTTAAAAAATTATTTCTGAAATTAATTTCCCATTTTTTTTTATATTTAAATATTTGACTACACTTGAATAGAGATTCTACTGCTTTTAGGGTTTTCCAGGTTCAATCCTCCTCAGGTGAAGATATTTTTTTTTTTTCTTTTCATTTCCTCTTTTTTTTTTTTTTATTAATGTTATGATAGATTACAACTTTGTGAGATTTCAGTTGTACATTTTTGTTAGTCATGTTGTGGGTACACCACTTCCCCCTCTGTGCCCTCCCCCCACCCCCCCTTTTCCCTGGTAACCACCGATCAGATCTCCTTATCAATATACTAACTTCCACATATGAGTGGAGTCATATAGAGTTCGTCTTTCTCTGACTGGCTTATTTCGTTTAACATAATACCCTTGAGGTCCATCCACGTTGTTGTGAATGGGCCAATTTTGTCTTTTTTATGGCTGAGTAGTATTCCATTGTGTATATATACCACATCTTCTTTATCCAATCATCAGTTTCTGGGCATGTAGGCTGGTTCCACGTCTTGGCTATTGTAAATAATGCTGCGATGAACACAGGGGTGCAACGGACTCTTGAGATTTCTGTATCAGGTTCTTAGGATAGATACCCAGTAATGGGATGGCTGGGTCATAGGGTATTTCTATTTTTAACTTTTTGAGAAATCTCCATACTGTTTTCCATAGTGGCTGTACCAGTTTGCATTCCCACCAACAGTGTATGAGGGTTCCTTTTTCTCCACATCCTCTCCAACATTTGTCACTCTTGGTTTTGGATGTTTTTGCCAATCTAACGGGTGTAAGGTGATATCTTAGTGTAGTTTTGATTTGCATTTCCCTGATGATTAGCGATGATGAACATCTTTTCATGTGTCTATTGGCCATATTCATATCTTCTTTTGAGAAATGTCTGTTCATGTCCTCTGCCCATTTTTTGATCGGGTTGTTTGTTTTTTTGTTGTTAAGCAGTGTGAGTTCTTTGTATATTATGGAGATTAACCCTTTGTCAGATAAGTGGCTTGTTAATATTTTTTCCCAATTAGTGAGCTGTTTTTTTGTTTCAATCCTGTTTTCCCTTGCCTTGAAGAAGCTCTTTAGTCTGATGAAATCCCATTTGTTTATTCTTTCTATTGTTTCCCTCAACTGAGGAGTTACAGTGTCCGAAAAGATTCTTTTGAAACTGATGTCAAAGAGTGTACTGCCTATATTCTCTTCCAAAAGACTTATTGTCTCAGGCCTAATCTTTAGGTCTTTGATCCATTTTGAGTTTATTTTGGTGTGTGGTGAAAAAGAATGGTCAATTTTCAATCTTTTGCATGTGGCTGTCCAGTTTTCCCAGCACCATTTGTTGAAGAGACTTTCTTTTCTCCATTGTAGGCCCTCTGCTCCTTTGTCAAAGATTAGCTGTCCATAGATGTGTGGTTTTATCTCTGGGATTTCAATTCTGTTCCATTGATCTGTGGACCTGTTTTTGTACCAGTACCATGCTGTTTTGATCACTGTAGCTTTGTAGTATGTTTTGAAATCGGGGATTGTGATTCCGCTGGCTTTGTTTTTGCTCAGGATTGCTTTAGCAATTCGCTGTCTTTTGTTGCCCCATATGAATTTTAGGATTGTTTGTTCAATTTCTGTGAAGAATGTTCTTGGGATTCTGATTGGGATAGCATTGAATCTGTATATTGCTTTAGGTAGTATGGACATTTTAACTATGTTTATTCTTCCAATCCATGTGCAAGGAATGTCTTTCCATCTCTTTATGTCATCGTCAATTTCTTTCAAGAAAGTCTTGTAGTTTTCATTGTATAGATCCTTCACTTCCTTGGTTAAGTTTATCCCAAGGTATTTTATTCTTTTCGTTGCGATTGTGAATGGGATTGAGTTCTTGAGTTCTTTTTCTGTTAGTTCATTGTTAGTGTATAGAAATGCTACTGATTTATGCACGTTAATTTTATACCCTGCTACTTTGCTGTAGTTGTTGATTATTTCTAATAGTTTTTCTATGGATTCTTTGGGGTTTTCTATATATAAGATCATGTCGTCTGCAAACAGCGAGAGTTTTACTTCTTCGTTACCTATTTGGATTCCTTTTATTTCTTTTTCCTGCCGAATTGCTCTGGCCAGCACCTCCAGTACTATGTTGAATAGGAGTGGTGAAAGTGGGCACCCTTGTCTTGTTCCTGTCCTCAGAAGGATGGCTTTCAGTTTTTGTCCATTGAGTATGATGTTGGCTGTGGGTCTATCATATATGGCCTTTATTATGTTGAGGTACTTTCCTTCTATACCCATTTTACTGAGGGTTTTTATCATAAATGGGTGTTGGATCTTGTCAAATGCTTTCTCTGCATCTATTGAGATGATCATGTGGTTTTTGTTTTTCATTTTGTTGATGAAGTGTATCACGTTGATTGACTTGTGGATGTTGAACCATCCCTGTGTCCCAGGTATAAATCCCGCTTGATCATGGTGTATAATCTTTTTGATGTATTGCTGTATTTGGTTTGCCAAAATTTTGTTGAGGATTTTTGCATCTATGTTCATCATTGATATCGGCCTGTAGTTCTCCTTCTTTGTGTTGTCCTTGTCAGGTTTGGGGATCAGAGTGATGTTGGCTTCATAGAATGTGTTAGGGAGTTCTCCATCTTTCTCAATTTTCTGGAACAGTTTGAGGAGAATAGGTATTAAGTCTTCTTTGAATGTTTGGTAGAATTCTCCAGAGAAGCCGTCTGGTCCTGGACTCTTGTTTTTGGGGAGGTTTTTGATTACCGTTTCTATTTCCTTAATTGTGATTGGCCTATTCAGATTCTCCATTTCTTCCTGATTCAGTTTGGGGAGATTGTAGGAGTCTAGGAATTTGTCCATTTCTTCCAGGTTGTTCAATTTGTTGGCATATAGTTTTTCATAGTATTCTCTTATGATCTCTTGTATTTCATTGGTATCTGTTGTGATTTCTCCTCTGTCATTCCTAATTTTATTAATTTGCGATTTCTCTCTTCTTTTCTTGGTGAGTCTGGCTAGGGGTTTGTCAATTTTGTTAATTGTTTTGAAGAACCAACTCTTTGTTTCATTGATCCTTTCTATTGTCTTTTTTGTTTCAATATCGTTTATTTCTGCTCTTATTTTTATTATTTCCCTCCTTCTACTGACTCTGGGCTTTGTTTGTTCTTCTTTTTCTAGTTCTGTTAGGTGTCGTTTGAGGTTGCTTACGTGAGCTTTTTCTTGTTTAGTGAGGTGAGCCTGTATTGCGATGAATTTCCCTCTTAGGACTGCTTTTGCTGCATCCCAAATGATTTGGTATGTCGTGTTCTCATTTTCATTAGTCTCCAGATAAAATTTGATTTCTTCTTTAATTTCTTCAATGATCCATTGTTTGTTCAGAAGTGTGTTGTTTAGTCTCCACATTTTTGCACCTTTCTCTGCTTTTTTCTTGTAGTTGATTTCTAGTTTAATAGCATTATGATCAGAAAAGATGCTTGATATTATTTCAACTCTCTTGTATTTATTGATGTTTGCTTTGGTTCCCAAAATATGGTCAATCCTTGAGAATGTTCCATGTGCACTTGAGAAGAATGTGTAACCTGGTGTTTTTGGATGAAGTGTTCTATATATATCTATTAAGTCCATCTGGTCTAATTTTTCATTTAATTCTATTATTTCCTTGTTGATTTTCTGTCTGGATGTTCTGTCTATTGGTGTTAATGGTGTGTTGAGGTCCCCTACTATTATTGTATTGTTGTTGATGTCTTCTTTTAGTTCTATTAAGAGTTGCTTTACAAATTTTGGTGCTCCTGTGTTGGGTGCGTATATATTTATAAGTGTTATGTCTTCTTGGTGGAGAGTCCCTTTTATCATTATATACTGTCCCTCTTTATCTTTGTTTTTCTGTTTTGCTTTGAAATCTACCTTGTCTGATATTAGTATAGCGACACCTGCTTTCTTTTGTTCATTATTAGCTTGGAGTATTGTTCTCCATCCCTTCACTCTGAGTCTGTGTTTGTCTTTGGGGCTGAGGTGTGTTTCCTGGAGGCAGCATATTGTTGGATCTTGTTCTTTGATCCATCCTGCCACTCTGTGTCTTTTGATTGGGGAGTTCAATCCATTTACATTTAGAGTGATTATTGAGATGTGGGGGCCTACCACTACCATTTTGTGTCTTGTTTTCCAGTTTTCTTCAATTTCCTTTGTTTCTCGTCCCATGGTTTAATCTGTTCTGATGTAGAGCTGCTACTCTCTGTTGTTGTCCTTCTACTTATCTCCTCTGCTCTTGGTTTTGTAGCCCCTTTCCTTTTTTGGATTTTTCAGGAATGAGGGTTTTCCTGAGAATTTCCTGTAGAGGAGGTTTTGTGGCAATGAACTCCCTTAATTTTTGTTTATCTTGGAAAGTTTTTATTTCTCCATCGTATTTGAAGGATATTTTCGCTGGGTAGAGAATTCTCGGCTGTAGATTTTTGTACTTCAGATTTTTGAATATATCATTCCACTCTCTTCTAGCCTGTAAAGTTTCTGCTGAGAAATCTGCTGATAGCCTGATGGGGGTTCCTTTGTAGCTTAGTTTCTTTTGCCTGGCTGTCCTTAGTATTTTCTCCATGTCGTTGACATTTGCTAGCTTCACTACTATATGCCGTGGAGTTGGTCTTCTTGCATTGATAAAGTTTGGAGATCTATTGGCTTCTGTCACCTGAAGGTCCATCTCTCTCACCAGATTTGGGAAGTTCTCAGCCATTATTTCTTTGAATAGGCTTTCTGCCCCTTTCTCCTTCTCTTCTCCCTCTGGTATACCTATAATCCTTACGTTGCCTCTCCTAATTGTGTCTGATAATTCTCGGAGAGTTTCTTCATTTCTTTTTAGTCTTGCTTCTCTCTCCCCCTCTGCCTGCAGCAATTCTATATTGCCATCTTCCAAATTGCTAATTCTTTCCTCCATATTATCGGCCCTACTGTTCAGAGCATCTAGATTTTTCTTAATCTCCTCTATTGTGTTCTTCATTTCCAATATTTCTGTTTGGTTCTTCTTTATCATATCAAACTCTTTTGTGACATAGCTCCTGAACTCGTTGAGTTGTCGGTCAGAATTTTCTCTTAACTCATTGAGTATTTTAATGATGGCTGTTTTGAAGTCATCATCATTTAGGTTATATATCTCATTTTCTTTGGGATTGTTTTCTGTGTATTTGTTACTTTCTTTCTGTTCTGGAGATTTAATGTATTTTTTCATATTGCTTGATGTTGTTGATTTGTGCCTCCACATGGAGATAGAGTTTAGTTGCTCCTTTCACTTGTTTCAGCTGCTGTGGTGGGGGAGCAGCTGTTTATACTGCACCAACCAGGAACCCTGTCCGCAGTTGCTAACTGGGCTTGGGCCCCTCCTCGTAGCCACAGTGGTCCTTTGGATTCCCTCCTCTGCCGTGGGGGCCATCACAGGGGGGCTTCAGGCTGCTGGTGCCTACTGTTGCAGCCCACCTAGATGTGATCCCTCCTTGGGGTCTGCAACGGTGTTATGGGCTTTTCCAGCAGCCAGGGGTGGGATCACTTATATTTGTCCCTTCGTTGCTGTCGGCACCCACAAAATCTCACTTGTCCTCTATGGGTCACAGGAGAGCTATTGGCATCTTCTACAGTCTGTGGTTAGTTCACCTAGCTATGCTGCTTTTGCCCTGGGGTCTTCCAGCCTTGTGGCTGCTGGCTGGGTGCCTTCTACTGGTGCTGTGCAGAGGCTTTCCCTAAGGCTGCTGTGAGCCTGTAGGGTTTCCCCCTAGGCTATGGAGCTGGGTCTCTGGAACTCCCCCCAGCCCCAGTCCTCTCCGAGATCTCCGGCTATCCCTAGTCCCACGGGGCGGGCAACGGCAGCTGGGGGTCGCCCCGCCCTCGGGGATTCTCTCCAGGGCTTTCCCGGAGTTGAGTGCTGGGCGTGGTCCCTTCGCTAATGGCAGACAGACAGTTTTGTCTGCTGCCCAGGCAGAATTCTGTAACGTCCCCTCCGGGGCGCAGAGCAGGCCTATGGAACTTCCCCCAGCCCCAGTCCTCTCCAAGATCTCCGGCAATCCCTACTCCCATGGGGCGGGCAACGGCAGCTGGGAGACCTCCTCACCCTCAGCAACTCTCTCTGGGACCCTCTGGGCGCCGCGAACACCAGGCGGGGAGAGACTCTCCCCGCTGGCTCAGGTGTGCAACTCCAAAGATTCCCTCTGCGTTTAGGAGTAATTGCGGGGGGTTTAGGTAGGGTTCTGGTCACCTGTTTCCACCGTCGCTCCTCTGTTGTGTGCTCGCTCCTGCCCTGGATGTGTGTAGATCCTCTGGGGGCGTCCGTTGGAAGAAAGCCGCTTGCGGGTACTAGGCTGCTCGGTCGGGGTCGGAGAGTTTTCACCTATTTCCACATCCTCCTGGAGGAAAGTCCGTCCGCCTTCCGATGTATAGTCGCGTGGGTATCTCAGACATCCTGAGATGCTGTCTGGATATCCTTTGTCAAGCGATAAGTGTCCAAATAATTGTAGACTCGAAGGGGGAGAGACAAAGAGGACTACTCACGGCGCCATCTTGGATCTTCCTCCTCAGGTGAAGATATTTTTAATAATGTTCACTACACTGTATCTCCTAGGAGAGCTCTCCTCTCGCTGGGATATACCACCATATCCCCTAGTTCTTTTAACATGTAAGTTGACATTTGGCCGGCTATCTCTTCATATAAAATTTTTCTAAGTTTCTCTCTCTATTTTTACTTTCACTTTAATATTCCGTAATAAACAACAACAAACTCTGAGTGGAGGGAAAACCTTTAAGTAGACTATCCAGTTGGGGAAACCCGTGCCTCATAAAATCCGTGTTGCAGTGCAGAGACTGAGTTGGCCGTGTGAATCTTAGACTTATATTAAGAATACAAACTTTTAAGTTGAATTATCCATATATTTATGGAACATTTTGTTTTCCTTGAGACATCTTTGTTTCAATTTTTGTTTACTCATGTCAAGGACTAAAAATATTTCCTAACGGAATTAACACACACACACACACATATATATTGAAATGTTCATGGATTTTTATTTAAAGACTGCTGGTGTACCTTTAGATAAAGATGATACAATGATTACAAATGAAATGACCAAACATTCTTAAATTAATTTAAAATATTTCTATATTCATGAATTCAAAATTAGAATGTCTTATTTTTTGAGTCAATATGAAAGTATCACCATTAAACAATTAGAAAAAATAAAACTGAAAACTTATTAAATAGGGAATTGACAAAAGGAATGCATACTATGTTCCTGCCTGTTCGCTAGAAAAGACTCTAAAATTTAAAATCTATAGAAGAGACCACAATGGAAGAAAGGATATAAATTTGGCCCATAGATTTTTAAAATTATAGGAAATAGAAAATGGGAAACCACTATGAAAAAAACTAGAAATTTAAATCCAAAGGAAGATTTTCTAAATTGAGAAGAAATTCTAATATAACTTCAGAAAATTAATTCATAAAATTCATGAGGATATGACTTACGTAAATGGAAAAACAATAACTAAACATATATATGGAAAAATACTTAACTTCATTAATAAGAGACACGTAAATTATAATTGAATTGAAAACTTTTGACATATTGACAAAGCATCTGTGAAAGTTTAAATGCCTAATGTCTACAGAATGGTAGCGACTCTGGTTGTCTCAGAGTTTGCTAAAAAATGTTATAAAATCATATCGATCATTTAAAATGCTAAAACTATACATACTTAAAGACATTACAATTTTTGTGCTGTTTAGTACGCCATATCCTGTAATCTATTCAAAACAAACATTATTAAATATGAAAAATGCACAAATGCAGAAAGGTTTAATACCATTTTTAACATAATTAACAATCAGAAACAAAAAGATTGTTCAATAATATGAAATAGTAAAGGAGATTATCTCTGTTAATTAGGATTTTATTTAAAATGATTTAAAATGATAGTTAAGATAGTTAAGAAGATATAATCATGATATAACCATAGGCAAAATATTTACATAAGACCAAATCAATAGAAAAGAGTGTATTTGTTCCTATAATTAAAAACATGTTAACAATGTTTGTGTAAGGGTGATAAAATTATGTCTTTTTTCTATTTTGTCTCATATCAAAATTATATTAAAATCATAATAAAAATTATATATGAGCAAAACAAAATTAGCTGTCATCAATACATTTATGAGTCAAAACAGAGATATACGTGAGTCATTATATTACCACAAATCATCACTATTTAATACTACTTTAAATAAAACTATTCAGCAATGGAACTAGATAAAATGAGAAAAACAATCTAATTACTGAGACCTTTAGAGAAAAAAAGAAAGAATCTTCCTTCTCTTCCTGTAAACTTGTGAATTTTATTCCTAATGTTTCCATGTGAACTTATTTTTGTAAATGTGCTAAATAAATGCAGAGTTAAAATAAACCACCTAAGTCTTTGCTTTTAAAAAAGTAGAAATTCACTTCACTGATCTCTCTAGTAGTACATGCATTCTGCTAATGTCTACTCCATGAGCTCGATACAGCAGAGGGAGAGAGAAGGGAGGGACAGAGGAAAGAATACTGATTTATTAGTTTATCACATTTTTAAATGTCTCCAGTGGAGTGTCTTCATATTCTCTAAAAAATATATATCATCAAAACTGTTGATACAGTTTATTCTATGTTCATTCATAAGTATTTATACCGTTCAAGACTAGCAAAAGTTTTGCTTGTATTTCCAAGCTACGTTAAAGATTTTACTATTTAAATAATATAGAATGTTCAAGATGAAAATATATTATTTGGTGTATTACTAAACTCTTAAATGTTAAAGAATATTACATATCAAAATAATACATTTCCTTTCCATTAATTGGCTCATAAATCTAACAAAAGAGTAGGTGACAAAGATATCTATAGAAATATTCCTTCTTTCTCATATGAATATTTAAGAGGATATCACGAATATTGTCTCCTGAGATAATTCTTAAATTTATTCTATAATGGGTGAAAAGAATGTTCTTCCAAGAGAGAAGGATAATAGTACATGAAATATGAAAAAAAGGGGAAAATCCACAAATTTGAGTAGGAAATTCATGTTGTGGTAAATGGAAAATCAGGTTGGTGACAAAGGAGTAAGGGTCACTTAGAGGAGAATGTAATGAGTCTTATAATTCCCTTCATGTATCTCAATAAACAAAGTGCAATTGTTTATTTGTTTAGGTAATATAGAACAAGTAACAGAGTTGTTTAATAATCACATTTGCATTTATCAGCAGATAATAATGAATGTGAAAATATGAAGCATATTACATATGATGAATTGCCATCATAATCCTAAACTACATTCTTCAAAGAACGTTGAAATATACAAGAATGTCCCTTGTCTTTCAACATTAAACAGAATTTGTGCTCAGCTCATTCTGGACAAATATGTTTATGGAGTTTTATGATCCATGTATTTTATGGTGTGTGTGTGTGTTTAGAATATAAACTTCTGAAGGATAGTAGGCATTTTGCTTTCCTTTTTGCAAACTTTTTACAATGGTTCTTAAAATAGTTGTGTGTATAAAATTTGGATGCAGAAAAATATGTAAATCAAAAGAAAAAACCCAATAGCAGTTGCAGCTGTGCTCAGGATTATAGGGAAGAGCTGGAAAGAGCTCTCTTTGCTGTTAAAAAGAGCTAAGCAAGAATCCATCCTTACCTGCAAACTGGCCTGGGTTTGATCCCAGGGGAGCTCTGGAGCAGGACTTGCTCGGGGAGTTATCCTACAGGCTGCCTAGCCTTCAGAACCCCTCCATCTGAACCCCTCGTCTTCTGGTTGTTGACCAACTGGTTGCCTGAGAGAGGGTTTGAGGGCATAACCCCTGAGCAAGGTGACTCCTCTTTTAACGGATAGTGTTGTGCCTGGCAATTAGTAGGTTCTGAATAAATATTTGTTGAATGTCATTACCTATCTGCCTAGGTGTTCCACAGTTTACTCCTGTTCAACACAGCCTGAACTGAATTCAGTTTTTCTTCTCAAAGCCTGTTTCTACACCCACTTATCCTATCTTAATCTTATTATTATCCTCCCAGACACTGGAGCAAGAGATTTCTAAGTCAAATGTATTTCTTACTTGCCTTTATTCACTCATAAATAATTCATTAATTCTACAAATATTGCTGCTAGGAACTAAAATAAGTGCTGGTGACACAGAGTCAAATAAAACACAGCCTCTGCTTTCAAAGATAATTGTATCTAGTGAGAGAGACAAGTAAATCAAGATTTAAAGGACAGTGTGCAAAGTGCAATGACAGGACAAACAAGGAGCATTAGGCAAGAGGACAGGAGAGAGAGGGAAGTCTTCACAGAGAAGGGATGCTTAATCTGAATTTGGAAGAATGAATGGGAGGGAGCTACCAGGAATGGGGGAGAAGGACAGAGGAGATGGTGCATGCAAAAGCAGAAAAGGTTCAATGGTGAGTGCAAGTAGTACAGAATGGCCTGAGGAACCCCAGTGGGATGCAGGCTAGAAAGGCAGGGAAGGCCAGTCCTGTCTTCCAAATGCCAGACACCCTGTGGTGGCCAGGGAGGAGGAATCAAACAGCCCCTGTTATGCAAGAAGCTCGCTTTATCTTAATCCTTGAAAATGCTGGTTGAGGGATTTCATACAGGATTTAACACTGTGTGTATATGTGTGTCTGTGTGTGTGTGTGTACACGCACAAGCTATTATAAGGAGTATATTTCCCATTATGCCACAGGGATCTAGTGAAAAATCTTGTCAAATTTTTGGTGTGGTTTAGATACATTATGGTTACAGCAATTCTCTTACGTTCTGAACTAGCTCAAAATGAAAATACGGGCTTATCTAATTTGTTCTAGGCACTGGGGATCCAGAAGCAAATAGAAACTAGTCCCTACCCTGGGGAACTCACAATCCACAAGTAATAACAATAAATGTACAATCTAATGTGGTAAATATTAGCATAAAGATGTGAACCGGCTATTCTGAGAGCACAGAGGAAGAAAATACTGACTGCCTGAAACTTAACTCTCCCCTGGGCCATGCAGGCTCCTGGTGTCCTTACCTAAGGACCTGCAAACACCCCTGTGGAAACGTAGTCAAGAATCTCCTGCAGGATTGAGGATAAGCTCAATTGTCTGTGGATAGAGAGTTCTCTTCTGACTTTTCAGTTCAAATGGAAACTTTTTTTTGTTAAAACATTCCAAATGTGACCAAAATGTTAGCAGGTGTCAGTGATGCAAGTTGTTAGTTGAAAAGACATGCAACGATAAAGCTGTACTACTAATTCAATACTATTTTAAATAAGTATTTTTGCTATAATTACAACAGCCTCTATATCTATGAGGAAAATGTGGTGTGTGTGTGTGTGTGTGTATCTGTGGGTTTGTGTTTGTACATATTGTGAGTGTGTTCGAAAGAGATATTTGCAAGAATTATTTAAAACCAGTGCTCATGAGGTAGTCTCTGTGGTTTTGTTGACCGAAAAATCGGTTGTTGTGTGGCTCATGACTGTAAATCATGCCGGAGAAGAACTTCAATGATAAGTCATTTGAAAGTAGATTGAAATATTCTTAATTTACAGTGGCAATTTATGCGTGGCAGGACTACTTTTAGTTAATTGTTACCTGAATTTCAAAAGACCCCAGGACAGTGAGTTGCCAAATTAACACCGTATATATTGCATTTTTCAAGACATAGAGCATTTTTCATAGGGCTGATTGGAGACAAAAAGACAAGATTCAATGAAAGGGGCTTTTTAATTGGTCCATTAATTTCCTTAGTGAAAATTAATTTCAAAATAGTTAATCATTTGCAAATGCTTATCAGAGTGTTGTGTTAAGAGGTAGGTACCAAAGATGGAAAAGACCGATATCCAGATGTCATGAACAAATTGCCGTTCTAGTCCAAGGCGCTTGGCAAAATGAGTTAAGTCAAAGATGCTTGGTAAAGCTAGTTAAGTAGCATGGCTTCCGTTGCGATGGAGAATGCTAGGGGTGGTTCTTGAAAACTTAAAAGGATGTGACAGTTTGGTACCTCCAATTAATGTTGTTATTTTATTGAACCTGGAAATAAGGTCACAACTATGTAATGATATATATTCCTGCTCGCTAACTTGAGCAATAGTGTTACTTGGACAAAATAATAGTATGTTGTTTTAATCTTAGCCATTTCTTTCTGTGTTACAGTTATCAATGGAGACCGCCCAACTACTTTAACCTAATACTTTTACAATTTACCATGTGTGATTACCTATATCCAAGGCGATTGGTACACACACACACACGCACATATTTAATTGTGGGAAAAATCATAAATTTACCCCCTTAATAATTCCAGGGTAATATTTTGAACTCCTATATTTTGAGATTTACTCTGTGTGTCTAACACAGAAAACAAGTGGAAATAAATCAAAGCATCAATAAGAGGTTTGATATGCTTTTGTCCCATTACCTTGAATTACATAAACTCATTCAAATCCCTTAAATGATTATTATCGGCTCCTCATTCTTGTCAAAGAAATGCAACAAAGCCCAGTAGTATTCACTCTGGGGCCTGTAAGACTCTGTGAGTGAGGGGCTATGCGTCCTGAATACTCAGGATTTCTGAGTTGATGCTGAGCATCCTTTGTAATGGGAATCAAGAGAACTGGCAAACTCAGATTTATACAGAAACTCACAATATTGAAATATTGGTCCGGGGTGTTCTTTAAACAATGGGTGAGATAGATATAAAATATTTGATAACTGTCTGCTTTAGAATGTATGTCTCCCTCTCAATTAAATCACAGACTTCTTGTAAATAAAAGCTATCTATTGTTAACGTCTGTAAGATGCAGCTAATGCAATGTCTTTTGCAAAGTGACAAATATGTTTGTGTTTGTAGACTTGAGTTTGCCGAAGACAAAAAGAAACATCCAAAAAAATACCATTATGCACTTTTTCCCTTACTCTAAAATCTCTAATCGTGGCAGTCTTAACGAAGCTCTGAAGGTCCCACACAGATTCACCATAAATATTACTCAAAATAATGAGCTATAAATTATGCCCAATGAGGTTCCAGGATAGAGACTAGATATAGTGACTAGGAATAATTATGGTAAAGGCATCATGATTTACAAATGATTTGTTGCAAACCTATGGTAGAATAAGCCAGAGGAAATTGCTGCCATGTAGCTCATGAGCCAGGCTTCATCAGTTGGCTTGGGTTAATTCAGTTTCCTGGTGTCTAGTTCTCCCAAGAGGTTATTTTTGAAGTTGGGTGGCTTCGTTCTACATTATCTCATATCTCTAACAAGGTTGTGTCATCATCTGTTATTTAATGTTTCTAAAATGAGAAGACAACCACTCCTGAGTGAAAAATAAGCTTGTATTCTCATTATATTACATTTTGATTATTATAGTCATGTTTGAAGATATTCCTGCCTTTTCCCCTAATTTTAAATGTGCTGAAAATACAAAAGTCTGTTTTTTCTGTGTTCTCATACTTATTGTATTCCTTTGTTTTAAAACATGTTTCCATTAGATTGAAACTGAGGAAAGTTGTTGTTTTCTGCTTAGATAGCATTCCTGCAATTCATTGTGCTTTTATAAAATAATGTTAGGGTACTCCCTTGATTTCCCTTCTTGTTAATGTTACTTACAACACACTTATACATTCTTTCATAAAGGGAGTTAACAAGTGTAAATGCCGTGTGTATGCTGTGTAGTCATGATATGTAGGGATAACCACCTTGAAGAGTGAGAGTGATCATATAGATTTCTCTTTAGTATGTTAATGAATTGGCATCATAAAGTATTAGTCCATTTCCTTTCATTAAGAAAACTCAAGACACATGATATACAGATTTAGATATAAAATATAGGACAGGGTCAATGTTTACATCACAGCCAGATAATAGGAGCAAAGTAGAAATCCATCATCAAAATCTATAATAAACCAGTTTAAGAAGAGAAATTTGCACAAAATTTAGGATGCAAAAGTGAATATCAAGGTTATGGAGTCATTGTGTTTGTTCTTATTTTCTGTGTTAGGGCTCCTTTAGTTTCAGGCGACATAAACCCAAGAGAAATTAGCCTTAAAAAAGTGAAAAGAATTGATTGGCATGCAACAGGCCAGTCCTAGAGCTCTGTTGTACCCAGAGGTTAAAATAATCTCATTCTCTGGCAGGCTGCCATGATGTGGTGGCCAAGATGGAGACAGGAAGTTCCTGCTTACCTCATCCTCCTGGCTAACAAGCCCAGGGAAATCAAAATCACATCACTCCTGATTGTGCCAGCAGATGACCTTGGAGGATTCTGATCAGCCTGGCTTGGGTCAAATGCTAAACCATTTGATAATGACTGTACACCAACTGGATACAGGACTTTTGTGAACAGTTCCCAGTTATGTCAACTCCGGCACAAGACTGGGAGAAGAGGCGGAGCTATCTAAGCCACGTGGCTCGAGTTCTACACCAGAAGTGATTGATTTGTTACCCAAAGGGGTATGAGGTTGGAGGAAGTTAGAACCTGTGGCCTCCCTGATCTGTAGCCACCACTGGCTGCTACAACCTAATCTCTGAGGAGCCTGCTGGAGCACGCCGCCTTCAGCATAGGCCCTGGAAAAGAACAGTGACGATCAAGAGCGGGGCACATATGTTGAGTGTTCAAGCCCTTTATCTCAGCTACTCGATCCTAATCTCCTCTACTCCCATCTTCAATTTATATCAGCTCTGTTTCTTTTTAACAATCTCTGTCATTCTGATGCCAGCCTTACAATGTGATCTTAATTGTCTCTGTTCTAGGGTCTCAGCAAGAATAGCCAGAAATCCTTGTATGTACATGTTTTGACAAATTCTACCATTTTTGTAGTTTTTAATATCCTCATCTGTTAATATTGCCATTTAAGGGTCTTATAGACAAGTGTACTATCTTGTATTAGCTTGACTCCCCTGGACTATCCCCTGGAGCATCCTGAACCACTGTACGGTTCAGTGTTCTTGTCTGCAAAATAGACATGACAGCTTTTAACTGAAGTAGCAGAGTGCTTCCTGGTTAGTCCCCCTAATAGACAAAGTCTACTCAGTAGTCAAGGTCCAGATATTTTTCTCTGATTTTCAACACCTTAATGGATTATTCTATCCTGGACTCCTACTGTTCAGAATTTGTATAAAAAAGCCTTTCTGCTGAATGGTTTGAGTCTGCCCTACGGCATTTAACATCCTCCTGGGTTTGGAGAGAACAATATCCTTAGAGTTTATCTTTCTGGATGCTAACTCTGGGCCTGGCTGGCACTCCGGCAGAAGGGTTTCAGGCAAGGGCTTCCATAGGCTGGTTCCAGATATCAGGTGCCCTCAGAGGATACTCAAAAATCCTCTCAACAGCATTTCTGTTTTTCTTGGAAGGACAATGCAGGGGACTGGAACTGACCACCCCAAGATACTTCTCTTTGGCATGAGGATTATTTTGGGCTAGCTACCTTTAAAAAAAAAAACTGTAGACAAGGGAGGAATTCTCAGAAGTAGAAGTTACCCTTTGTTAAGAGACAATTACATTTGTAAAGGAAATCTCCATCTGTAAAGGTGTCTCCTTCTCTGTACAAGGAAGAAGGAGGATGACATTATCTCTAGAAACTCTTATCAGTGAAGAAGGCAAGGACTTAAATCTGCTTAATAGTCTTACTCTTGTTTACTGTGCTTTTCTGGTAATCTCCCATAACTGACTCCCCCAAACCCCAACATCCTCCTTTGTCTTTAGCTCACGATGGTGTTTAAGATGAGGGCTTCCACCATTTTGGCGAGTTGCTCAGTTTGGCTGAGTCTGTCCTATGTATACATGTTATAAAGCCTTGTTTGATTTTCTCCTGTTATTGTCTCGTGTGAATTTAATTTGCTGTCCTGCCAAAAGGACCCAGAGTGGGTAGAGGAAATGTCTTCCTCCCCTACAAAAAGGTAACCAACAGTGGCGGTTTAATGTTTTATAGCTTTTCTGACTCCTAATGCTATTGCAAAATACTGTTGATGTTTTCTAGAGTCTTCTCAGTGAGACGGTATCTTGGAAATTTGTCTTTACTTCTGGGCATAGTCTGGTTCAGAGCCCATGTAGTATGGTGAGCAGAATGTCTAAACCTAGCAGAAGGTCTGGCTGATCACTCAGGGTCCTGAACTGGAGCCAGATGGTCTCTAGGATACGCTCTGGATATAAAATTCCATTCTGTAAGGAACATAGACTGAACCAATGTATATTTTTAAAAAATTAGTAAAGAAGTTTTACATTCAGTAATTTGCATGATATAGCATGACTGAAGAAAGGCCTCAGTCATTTTTATTAATAGGGATATATATTTTTTTAAAAATCTGTATACTTGAAAGCCACTTAAGGGCAACTGAAATAGAGGGAACATGTACTAAGATGACTTGAGAAGAGAACTCACTCTAGGGAGAATGTCCACTTGGTTACTTCCTTAAAATATGATGATAATGCATTTGAATCAACTCTCCGAGCCTAAAAAGTTCTGTCCATGAGACAGTACACATTTTCTATGGCTATGTCATATTAGTGAATTAGTTAAGAGCATTTTGAGTTCTGTGTAAGAAGAATTATATAAATTATTTTGTTGGCACAAATAAGGAATAATTTTCTTGGAGCTAAAGGAGTCAGCTCCTTTATGGACGAAGTAAATTGTTAGAAGACAGAGTCTGATGCTCTCTTTACTGACCTGCAAATAAAGAAAAACACACAGTCTTTACTACGTCAGCAACTTTCACAAGCATTAAATTCACTTAAAGTGGTTTTAAATCGTAAATGTACAATGTCTTACTGACTATGACAATAACTTGAGGATTTACATATTCTTCCGTAATTGTTTCAGCTCTAGAAAAGATGCATTACAGTTTAAGGCTGACTTCACTCTGCTGAGAAATGATGGAGAGGAGGTGTCATTATGATGACCCACACATACCTCCAGGACTGCATTCAACAAAATTCCTTATACTAGATAGAGATCACAATGGCTAGAAAGAATTTGACTTCAGCATCTATCTACACTCCTATCATCTTATTCTCTCATAGTATTCTCTGCAGGAAACTGACTCTCTGAAGTTGCGTTTAACATATATTTAACATAGTTAACATGACACAACTTCTCCAGCCAATGCAATGTCTTAAGCTTTTTAAGAAAACCCTGTGAAATTAATTTAGTCGTCAGAAAGAAACTTAAAAGTAGTTGACTAAGTAAAGTGTCAATGTGGAAAATTCTCAAAATATGTTGATTGAAAGTGAAGATCCAGCAACAAGAACCATTCTATACCCAGAAGTGTGTAATTGATAGGAGAGGAGGATTTTATTTATATGTTTAACTTTTATTTCATTCCTGTTATACACAAATAAAAATGACTCAACTATTTTCCAGCGTTCCTGAAATTGAGTCACGCTGTATATTAGCAATCAGCAATCAACCGTTCCTTGGGTGATTATCATCAAAAGGCTAGACTGATTCACAATATTTTTACAAATCAAATTTAATCCAAATTCAATCATTTCTCTCACATATAAAGTTGTGAGATTTATTTTTCAAGTTTGAAGTTTCCCTTAGCTTAACTATATCAGATATTCATCAATTCTAATACATTTTTTCATATTTTAACATCTCTAATAATCAGGTACATCCTATCATTGATGCATATCATAGTTTACTTGGCAGTGCATTTTCTTTCCTAGTGCACAATAGTGTAATTTTTAACTGAGGGCATCTCAGTTTCTCTGAAATAAGGGAAGTCCCCCATTAATTCCCACAATGTAGAAGGAAACAGAAAAATATGATGAATAGAATATTACAAAGGCAGACATCATAGGTTCAATTCTTGTCATTAGCTGTTGATTACTCTATAATTTTTGTAGATAAAACTTGTCTAAAACTAAGTTTTTCATAATATAGATGGGTCAGGATGAAAATTAAACGAAAGTATTTTTATTTTAGTAGGTATTCAAAACATAGTAATTGCCTTTATTCCATCATTTAAGAAAAAAATTCACTTCTTAAACAGTCCGTTTTAATGCCAATAAAACAACATGGTAAAGTAAGAATAATGATGATTATTGTTATAAAGGTTGATAATTTCCCTCTGCTTTGGTTTCCAAGTGAAAGTATTTCCCCTAAGACTTCCAGACCTCTTGTCCCACTGCCCTCCTTTTCAAGGAGTTTGAGTGAGTTATTTGATTGGTGGGAGACAGTCATTGTTCCTTGTTCAAGTGGTAGTGACTCCCTAAAAAACACCCTTGGCCCCGCCTTACTCTTGGGCACTCCTGTAGATCACTGGGGAAGGGCTATCACTGGGAGTCATGGTGCTGAAATAGCTCTTTCAAAACAGTTGCTTCTAGCAACCATGGTTTATCTGGGTGAGTCTTAGTGTAGTCCATCTCCCCAGCATCCCTGAATTAAACTCGGTTTAGGAGAAGCTTTTCTCATAGTACTGCTCATTTCAGGTTTGATTCTCGGTATTGTAAAGAAGCAGCATAGTATTTTGACTTCAGGAGAGGCCTTAGGCTTCAGGAAATGTTTTGGTCAAACTTTCCGAGATCAGATATCAGTGTTACTGTACTCTCTTTCCCTTCCCTGCTCTTTCTCTTTTCAGTCCGTCTCCGCGTGGCTTCTACCCGATCTTAGCTGCTTTCAGCAGCTCTTCAACAAGGTCTTCTTTTGGAATCTGTGGTTTTAACAGAAATGGAAATCTGTTTTTCTTTCCTTTTCCTTTTTGCTTTTGTATTGTTCTCAGGAGAAAGGGCAAAATGTGACCTATGTCGCCACGTTTCTTCCAGAAGTCACCTTTTCCCAAACGTCAATTTCAAGTTCCATATTTGTAGTGAATCTTCTATGGCCATTCTCTGAGAGATTTGCTGAGTATTAAAAGCCTGCTCTCAGTCTCTACTAGTCAGGGTTCGCAGAGAAACAGAATCAGCAGGATACCGGAGATTTCTTGTGAGGAATCGGTTCATGTGATTATGGAGGTTGAGAAGTCCCGTGATCTGCCATCTGCAAGCTGGAAAGCCAGGAAAGCTGGTGGTGTTATTCAGTCTGAGCCTGAAGGCCTGAAAACCAGGGAGCCTATGGGATAAATCCCAGTCTCAGGGACAGAGAAGATAAGAAGAGATGGTCCGACTCAAGCAGGCAGGCAGGAAGCAAAAGGGGTGAATCCCTTTTTCTGCCTTTTGTTCTAATCTGGCCCTCCAGGGATTGGATGATACCCACCTACATTGTAGAAGGCCAACTGCCTTCCTGAGTCACTGATTGAAATGCTAATATTGTCTGGAAACACCCTCACTGACACACACAGAAATAATGTTTAATCTGGGCACCTTGTGGCCAGTAAAGTTGACATATAAAATTAACCATCACACTCACAGTCCTCAAAAACTTCTAGTCTAAAAGAAGATGTATATGAACAATGCCTCAGCGATTACATACCGCACTATGTAATACTGGCCATAGTGAAAAAGAACTAGGCATAGGAAGAAACTAGTTGGGGCTAGAGAAATCAGGGAGTGCTTTTTGGAGGATGCTGACATTGAGATTTTCTTGAAAAAAATAAAAAGGAATAGAGAAGAATGGGTCACTAGGAAGATGACACTACTTTAAAAGTGCACATTAAAATAAAACCTGAAAAACAAGTGACTTTTCTCTACTGTAATTATAGAAATAGTAATTTATATTATATAGTGCTTTAGAGATCTCACATTACTTTCTGACACAACATTTGAGCAGCCCTATTAGATTCCCACTGGGAATATATATACAAAATTTGGAGGTCTATTTTTATGAGCAACATGTTAGTAAATATTCTCCCAAACTCTTTTGTATTTTAAAGCAAATCAGTGTGCCTAACAGAATGTTTTACTACGTGTTGAGGAAATTGACTGAAGTCAATGTTTCCATGGAATGGGAAAGCTTGGTTTTACATGGACTGTTGCTGCTATTTCTTCTCACAGCTGATACCTACTTTGGAGATTAAGCATATATTTCTTAAGTATAAAAGCCTATAGTAGTTGTCAATCTATTGGGCAATCAATTGCCCAAATTAATATGCATTTCCTTTCTAGTGAAGGAAAGTTGGACTGTGCCTAAAAAGTGAGATCTTGTAGCTGCCTGGTCAATCTAACCCCAGTAGCTTCCTGTCCCATCTCTTTATCCCTAACTGAACTTTGCTCCAAGCTTGGGTTGCTTGCTGTGGGTCTTAGTAAATCATGTCCTTGGCTCCACTTTGTGCATCTAGTCAACTCTGCTAACAGGCAACTTTTCCACATCTTAAACTCCATCTCTGTTTCTTGGCTGCAAATCTCATTTCTCCCTTTGGCCTGGCCTTCCATCCACAAATGGGTCCCTCAGTGGCAATGCTCTGAGTGACCCCAGAACCACACAAAGATCTTGCTTGCTAGGAACCTCTATGCAGAATGCTGTTTTCAGTGTTTTAAACAAGAAGAACTTGAAAGCCTCTAATCCAGTTTTCACAGGTCATAAGGATTTGGACATACAAAAGGTAAAGCCAGAGAAAATTTATTTTTTATGCCCTTATTTCCTATTTTCTGCTTTTTATGTAAACTTACGCCCTTTTAAAATTTTCCGTAAGTAATTCGAAGACCCTTCAGAGTGGTAGCTCCTATTTGATATTCACTCATTTAGATCCATGATCCTCAGAAGAGTTGGTTTCTGAATAGCCTCAGTATAGACTGGCCTTATCTCATTCTCTTTTTATTGCCATTACACATGGCAAAGTCACTTACAAAAGAATATTTAAAAGAGTAAATATTATTACTTTTTGTGTGTGTGTGTGAGGAAGATTCACCCTGAGCTAACCTCTGCTGCCAATCCTCCTCTTTTTTTGCATGAGAAAGATTAGCCCTGAGCTAACATCAGTGCCAGTCTTCCTCCATTTTATATGTGGGAAGCCTCCACAGCATGGCTTGATGAGTGGAGTAGGTCTGCACCCGGGATCTGAACCCACGGACCCCTGGCTGCCAAAGCAGAGTGCATGAAACTGTAACCACTCGCCCATGGGGCTGGCCCCAAACATTATTACATTTCTAATGTCTAACTGTGCTTTTAAATTAAAATATTCCAGTTTATGATGTGATTAGATTTTCATGTGCCAAAGATCTTCGACTAACCTAGGAAGTTTTCATAGATCAGTATTTTTCTGCAGATAAACTGCAGAGATCACCAATGATAACAAATTAATCTGTTCTTTGTTCACAGGAATTCATTCCAACACAGAAAAACGACCCCAAGTAAACTATTTTTAATAAATTTCAATTATAAAAAATGAATCTATAATATAATCAAAGTTCAAATGTATCATTTTATTTTAATCTTGGGGAAAGCCCCCAAGTAGGCCTCATTTTTCCTGGCTTATGTCAGACTGTTCTAGTCTCACAGCTCACCACAAGTGACAGGCTCATTCTGATTTACTGCCTGAAAATGAGGAGATATAAGTTGAAAATTAAGACTATAATCAATTCCTCATTAACTATCATAGTGATGTTTGTTTTCAGAGTTCTATGAGATTTGGTGACATTCTTAGACTTTAATAATTCAGTCACCAGAAGAAAATCTAGAATTAGTTAAAAAGCATGACAAAAGTTCAGTGTAAATGGGTTCTTCTGTGCCATTCATTAGCTGTCATGTCATTTTCCAATCATTATTACATTTTCCAAATATCTGTCTGATTCTCATGCTGCCAGTTGTAGGCCTGTTTAATCAGGAACAGTACTTTTCAAAAATTTAAAGGATGCTTTTTATGTTTTTATAGACTGAGCAAATGGATCGCCCACTCATGGCTCTTATTAATCAGTTTAATGGATGTCTTTGAGGGCATGGATGGCCTGGGAATTGTGACTCAGGAAATGAGTTCTAGAGCTGGTTAGAATAAATGTCAGTCATTATGAGTTAGATTGCTCTCAAAAGACAGGTTTTTTTGGTTTCTTCATGCCACACATATGTCATCAGTTATGTGGACTTTAAGCAGGAATGATTTTGCCACCACTCTACTGGAATAATTTAGTGAAGGCAACACATTGAGTGTTTCTTGTTTGAAGATGCAGAAGGGAGCATAGAGATTGTCAGGTTGGACAAAAAGTGAGAACTGGATCAACATTTAGAGACCAAAATACAAATCATTATGGAAAAGTAAAATATCTCCTATAAGACTTGATGTGAATAGCATTTGCCCAGAATAAAGCGTAGATTTTGATGGAAAATTCTAATCAGGAGGACAATTGTTGTCTTATCATAAATGTTAAAAGGTTAACTTTACATGTGGGAAATCCTGTTTTAAGAAATTCTGTATGTGTTAATGCATATTAGGAAATATTTTATTTATTGAGATTTGTTAGGAGAAATTATATGAATCAATAAAACTAGACAAAATGAGTGAGTCTTTTAAGGAGAATATATCCTGGTTAATACAATTTTTGGATGTGGCAATAATGCAAAATTGATAAAGAGGCAATGATTGTACAATTTTGACAATCTTGTTCCCCCAAAGGGAAGGGAGGACTGTCTGGGAGATGGGGGGCCGGCGGGCACGGGGCAGGGACTGAGGCCCAGGGGTCAGTACAAGGTGCACGTTGGGCCAGTGCGCTTCCGCCTTGCGCAGGCACCTGCCTGTTACTGGGCTTCTGGAAGGCCTCCAAGAGGAACCAAATCAAGGCTGCATCGTCCCCTGGAGACCTCCCATGTGCTTTAGTTCCTCATCCCTTCTGAGGAGGAAAATCTAGAGACAGCAACGTGGGGAGTTCCATGGATTTCACTGCCTGCTCCAACGCTGGCTTTCCAGGTGTGCTTCTGAAGCTCATTTCCTAACCTTCATAAGCTGGAACTCAAACAGTATACGCACACACACACTGCTGTTTATTATCTGGGGCTTGTGAATAATACACAGAGACTGAGATTTCAGTGTGGCTTGCTCAGAGCAATGCCTGACATAAAACCAATGCTTGTTTGCTGTTGTTTGCTGGGAATGTTACTATCGACATTAGGGATAATGCGGCCAATGAGAGAAATTCAAACTTGGAAATTAAACATAATGATCCACATTCATATTAAACAACAACATTTGTTTAATACAATTTGTATTAAATTTTAAAATTAATTTGTATTAATACAAATGTTGTTGTTGGAAGCCAGCCTATTTTATGGAGGCTATATTTAGAAATCTAATGCGTTTAAAGAGAAATTATACAATCCAAGGTTTCATATACATCAACAAAATGTTTGAGTTTTTTTGTTTTTTTTGTTTTTGCTTTCTTTTTAGGAAGATTAGCCCTGAGCTAACATCCGTGCCCATCTTCCTCTTTTTTGCTGAGGAAGACTAGCCCTGAGATAACGTCCGTGCCCATCTTCCTCAACTATATATGTGGGATGCCTGCCTCAGCACGGCTTGTCAAGCGGTGCCATGTCCACACCCGGGATCTGAACCAGCGGACCCCCAGCCGCCAAAGTGGAACGTGGGAACTTAACCTCTGTGCCGCCGGGCCCGGTTCCAAAATATTTGTGTTTTTAATTACACTTTTATTTTGCATAAAATTAAATGTGTAATCTAGTCTTTTTATAAGAGAAAAACATATTTCAAGTTCAATTTTCTCTCTGTCAAGATGAAGTGAGAACTGTTAGAATAAATATGGGCATTATTGTGTAAATCCATTGTAACATTATGAGTGGCAGTACAGTAGAGTAGTTGAGAACATGAAATTTTGTTTCAAACAGAACCGAGTTCAATCTTATTTCCCACCAGTTGGTAAATAATGTCTCAGCACGTTACTTAACATCTTTAAGATTCAATTTTCTTTTATGTCAAATAGGGATGATAACAATAATATTTACCTTGAAAGGTGCTTGTGAATGGAATAATGTACTTAAACTCTTTGGCACGGTGCAAGGAGCATTTTAAAAGTTTTGATAAATGGTATTTATCGTGCTATTATTGCTTCCCTTTCCCTTCCGATTCCAGCAAGTTGGGGCCTGATTATTTTCTCTCTTGGGGGAATTGCTCATAAACTGAAACATCAAAGAGCCTGAGGTCTGAAGGCTGTCTGGGGAGAAAGGTCTTTTTGAGAGCTCCCTGGTCATTCTAATGTGAAGCCAGAGTGAAGAACTACCATTTTCTGGCATGGTGATCAGAGTGAAAATCCCCCACAGCCTTAACTCCTTCTGGGTCTTGGCACAGGACTCAGACTCCCATGTGAGAGAATCTTTTTACATTAGTGTGGGCAACGTCTCCACACTGAGGTCAGAGTTCCACAGACTGGGGTGGGAGGATTGTTTGCCAAATAAAGGGATGCTGGACAGACCAAAACCCAGAAGGGCACTGCCGTCCCCAAAAATAACTAAAGCACAGCATTTGGGGATTCTCTAAGGAATCTTCACGGGATGATGGAACTGTCCTACATCTTGTTTTAGGTAATGGTTACTCAGGTCAAAACTCACCAAACTGGGGCTGGCCCAGTGGCGCAGCGGTTAAGTTTGTATGTTCTGCTTCAGCATCCTGGGGTTTGCTGGCTTGGATCCCTGGTGCAGACCTACACACCATTTGTCAAGCCATGCTGTGGCAGGTGTCCCACATATAAAGTAGAGGAAGATTGGCATAGATGTTAGCTCAGGGCCAGTCTTCCTCAGCAAAAAGAGGAGGATTGATAGCTGATGTTAGCTCAGGGCTAACCTTCCTCAAAAAATCCCAGAAAACAAAAAAACCTCACGAATATGAATGCTTAAGGTCTGCACTTTATAGTACATATAAATCTTAAGTAAATAAATACATAAATAGTTAAACAAATAAACCACTTCATAGAAATACCTCAGTGACTCAATTAAACTGTCTGCAATAGTAAGATGTAATTTATAATCAGTCTTTCAAGTGTTCTATATCACATTCTAGCATTCAATACAATGAAAGAGAAAATTCAGGAGGAAGAGACACACAGTAGTTTCTTTTGATATTTTTTATTTCTAAATTCAAGTTAATAGATAAAAGATTAAGAATCCCATACCACATGCATTTATAAATCAAATAATGTGTCTGCAATATGTAGGCAATTTCTTCCATTTTCTTTATTGATTGTAAGTCAGTATATTGTGGCTAATCCTTTATAAAAGTGACTTTAATATTAATATAGTTAAAATATTATATAGACCTCTTTTAAAATTCTAGTCTCCAGCATGTAATTTAAAAAATTGTTCCTTAAAATAGCATTATTATATTCATTCCCAGTTGAGAAACAAAGTGAGCTACCCTTTAAATGATTTAATAAAAAAATAGAACTCAAAAGGTCTAGTTCTACTGTTACTTGAGGCATGAAGCACATATATTTTTACAAGTACAATGTTCAAGAAATTTGTACGTACCATTACTTCTTGTTTTGAATTTTAAAAAGTCAGAAATTAGAAGTAAAGTCCACTGAAAAGCCTATATTTGCTTGTGCATTATTTCTTGATTTCCTTTATGCAAAAGAGTCCTATCTAGTTTGTATATTCTGTGGTAGCTCTTAGAAATCCAAATGTTTATGTGAACAGCGTTGTTTTGATACTTGAACAGTCATCCACATATATACCCACATCTCTATACCTCTGTATCTATATCCACATATTCTGTAATCTCTAAACAGAAAATAATTATATGATTGACTAATTTATACACTCTTTTATCCACAAATATTTACTAAGCACCTGCTATCAGCTGAACACTGTGTTTGGATATATAAAGACACCATGACCTCAGAGAAAGCCTAGGCTAGAAAGTCTATTACTTGTTTTGAGAAACAAGTGGAAAAAATTTCTAATGCAAAAATGTAATGGCAATTGTGAGGGAAAGGATGAAAGAGACTTGGATGAAAGATACTGGAGAGATAACTCATGAGTACTGAGAATCCTACATGGGAGGAAAAGACCAAATAATATAGAAAAAACAGCTTGACTCTGTAATGTGGAAGGCATCCAAAAATCCCAGGATAATTTTGGGGCCTATCTGGTGTAATTCCTGAATTCCAAGAAGAAAGAAAATATAGCACATACTTTGTGATGGGAAAATAAAATGAAAGAATAAAAATGAAATCCAATTCTTTATGGAAAAGCCTGGTAGCTAGATGGCAGTGGAACAGTATTGTAAGCTTGGAAAGACCAGGCCTGGAACCAACAATACTGTGGCAAGCCAAGGTAGCAACCATCTGCTTGTGAAAATAAAGATAGTCTTGGAATTGCAAAGTTCTGGAAGTATTCTCCCTGGGCTGGTCTTGGCTTGTTGGCTCTAAGCCCATTTGTTGTCCTTTCCCAGGGTCTCTGTCCTCAAACCAAGCTTCCCAGGCCCCCTTGCCAGCTGGCTTCTCAAAAGCTTCCAGTAATAGGAGGTCCTGATAGGAGGCAGGCAACTGGGAGGAAAGGAGAAACTGGCATCTTTCTTCCACCACTCTGCGTCAGGTTGCATCCCGGACTACCACTGACTGTCTCTTCTATGGTTCCAGCTCCCACCATGGTCCTAGCAATACCACCTGGTCCTCTGATCCCTCCAGCCCTAGGGGAAATAGCTGCTTCTTGTTATTGCTGATCAGTAGGCTGCCTCGTGTCTTCCTGCACCTTTGTCACTAGTTTCCTGTCATTGGTCCCTCAACTACTGAACTGCCTCACATGGATGCTACTTCACTGGTAAGACCCTGATACATTGTCCGTGTATGCCATCTATCAGTATCCTGAGTGTTCTAGGAAATGACCATCAAATCAGAGCAGATGGTTCAGGGAACACTAAGAGAAAGAAGGACTAGGGGAATGATGGATCTTGCAAAAGATTATTAAACATTAATCGGATGATGATAATGAAAATGAGAATTTGAAAAATTATTGATATGTAATGCTTCTTAAAGCAAAAGAGACGTATGATAAGAGTGAGTTTAATAACATTCTGGAGACAAATAATTTTAGACTTTCAGAGAAAAGAGGAGATGGGGAATTCAAAGTGTTCTTAAGATTTCATCTTGGAGCAGGGAGGCGATGGCAAGTAAATGTGGGGGGCATGCAAAAATTATTTAGTATTGATATGTTTTTATGAAATATGAAGAAGTTTTAGAAAGCATACTGGAAACTCCAACTTCACAGGAAAAAAAGAAAATGATCCCAGTCATGAAAATAAAGAAAGGGCAAAAGAAGAGAAACTAAAACTATAAAATATTATTAAGTATAAGTGCAACATAAAGATCTAGAATAACGTTACCACTTAAATGTCAATGGGTTAAAATGTCATATCACACACAAGGAGTATCAAACTCTGTTAGAAACAATAGCTCTCTATTATTTACAAAAACCCCACAAAACAAAGTGACAGAAAAAGTTTAAAGCACGTGCATTTCAAGGGCACACTGAGCAAATGGAAATGAAAATGAAAAGAAAGCCCCAGATGCCATGTTCACATCAAACAATATGGAACTCAAGGCTGAAAGCATAAGTGAGGGCAAAGAGAGCTAGTATATGTGCTGTTCAAATCTGCAGTCTTCGAATAATAAGCCTCTATGTGCCCAAAGAGGAGACAGTAAAGCACATTTTAGAGCATTTTTGCGGCAGGCATTACTTTGCCAGCGCTGCGGATGAGGGAGATAGAGTGGCATTGTGAGCTCATCGAATCAGGCAGCAGCTGGACTAATAAAGGAAATGCTCTCTGAGCTGAGGGATGAGAGTAATGAAGTAGATTTCTCTCGTCTCTTGTCTCTGCAAACTTATTAAGTGAACAAGGAATTTGCACCAACGTTACAAGGCTCCTGAGCATCACAGCCTGGCCACAGGTATGAGCAGCATTCCAGGCTCGTATGTGGGAGCAGAATCATCAAGGTGGGTACCCTTGCCTGCAGCAGTGGCGTCAATCACACCAATGGAGGGAGAGAGCTGACCTCTGCCTGCTGAGAGGAAGTTCAAATAAATGGTTTCTAGAGATTTGCTACAAGTAATAGCTAATTCATAGCAAAGTATCCCCAAAACACATGTATATGTTTGGAATTTCAAAAATATTTTTCAGAAGATCAAATAAAAGCAAGTGAAGTTGCCATCCTAGGCCGCTAAATCATAACAAAAGCAAAACATGCGGAATCTTCTCATGTGCAGGTGCTCCCAACCAAAATCTTTCCCAGAGCTAGTGCCCATACACATCTCCCAACTTACCAGCCCCTTCCTAGTGTACCACTATAAATTTACTTCCCGATTGTTTTTCCACATCGAGAGGAAGGATTGCAAAGAAAGAATAAGTATTTGGTGGCTGAGTGGATGTGAGAAGTAAAAGTGCAAGATGAGTTCAGATGATTTTAAGTTCTTAAGCCTAAATGACTAAAAGAATGCTATCTCATCAATATAAGTAAAGAAGTCAGGGCAGTTTATCTCTCGGGAAAATTAGTATATTGCTACGCGATAGCCTGCTGAAAATGTTTGTTAGCTTCCCTGAAAAATGAGACTCACGCTCAGAAAATGGTCCAAGGTTTAGGATTTGGAAGTTGGAATAATTTGCATAAAGGGCTGTTTGGAGTCACGGGGATGTGTCATTTCAGGGAACAATGGAGAACAGATTTGAGGACAACTTGGGGAGAAGTCAAGAGAAGAAATCAACTAGGCAATCAGGTTCCTGTTTGTAGAGTTAAAGGTGCACTGAAGAATATATTATAACCAGAAAGCTGTGTTTTACCCAAACTCCCTGTGCTTACACATAAAGCACTCACACCTTTAGAAAAGATTGGGAAAATATTTTCATATGAAAACTGAAAGAGTAGAAGCTCATAAAAGACAAAGTGAGTAGAAACTGTAGGTAAATCATGCTCTAGAGTAGAGTGAGAAATGTTGGAAAGGAAAAGAAAAAGACAGCCCCTGAATAGTCAGCCCAAGCGGGAGCACAACAATTTTCAGCAGGTGAGAGGTATCCATATAAAAATATTCATGGAAATCCACCCAAAAGTAATTTACTTCAGATTTCTAAGGCCATTTTAAAAGAAATACATAACTTCTTTTATCCCACTTCCCACTCTACATTACCTCCTTCAATCACACACACACACACAAGAGTATGAGCCTGAAACACTGCAACACCTAGGCCACGTCAAGTTCTGAATTAGGGTCTGCTTTGTTTGCTTGTTTTGATAGAAATTATCTCCCCTGAACCAAAACTCTTTGAGGGCATGAATTGTATATGTTTTTTCCATCATGGTATTCTCTATGTCTAGAATGGTGCCTTGGACATGGAAGCTTACACACATATATATATATGCATATACATCCACACACATACATACATACATGTAAAACATATTTACATGTATTTGTGGCAATATACACGTAGATATATACACATACATAAAACGAAGCAAATTGGAACAAATGCATTTAATGTTGTTACTTAGGATTGAAAACATTAGATCACTAGTACATCAAGTTTTAAACAAATAAGCTGTGAAAAGAAAGTGACAGAGCATTTTAGCATCAGTTGTGCAGATATCAAGACTCTGGACCATTAGATATCACCTACTATGGATGCACCAGAAAGACATCATTCACTGGATAAGACAAGTGTGGGGAGAACCATGAAACTGTCCTGACATCAGAGTGAAAGCTTGAAATGAGACCCTGGCTCCCCCACCTTCTGGCTACGGTGACTACATTTCTTTGGACTTTAGTTTTGTTTTTTATATAAAACTAAAAATGTAGATAATAAGAATCAAAGATCACTCCAGATCTAAAGATATTTCTATTGCTTGAACACACGCACAGTAATTAAAATGGAGCTTTGCGCAAAGTCATGATTAATAAATGTTGCCTGAATAAGTACCAGAGGAGGACATAGGAAACTGAGTCCCATCCAGCGTTGGAAATTCAAGATGATCACCAAGAAAGTTTAGTACAAATGTTGGGGGTTTTGCCTAAAATCCCCATAAAAAACGTTCCCTTAGGCAGTTTTTCCTAATGATTTATAAAAATCTGATAAATTTCTCTTTCTAAGACATTATGTAGCACTAGTGACAGATGGAAATTCATCTAACCTGGAATTTCTTATGGCAAGATCTAAAATATATTTATTTCTTATCCCCTTCACTTAGTGTAGTAAAAATTAAGCACTCGATTGTACTCAATTATTTCTTTAGGTGAAATAAATTGAATACTGAATTTATGGGGATTAATTGTCAATACATTAATTCATCTTTATCGTCCTGGAATCAAAGGTCTTGTCTTAAACATCTTTTGGCAGTCAGAAACTTCCAAACATCTATTCTAATTAGTATTGGGTTCTGTAGGGCCAACTAGAGTTTTGGACTGCCCAGCACCCTTCTTTCTGGGAAAAAGCTCCTCTCAATCTACAGGCAGTCAGGTGGAGCTCTGAGCTGAGGAACCCAAGGGCTCAGACATTACCTACACTAGGGTGATCAGTTATCTCACACGGGAACTGGAATCTTGGGCAAAGACATTCATAAGAGGTAAAGGCCATTGGAGACTTTATTCTTTTTAAAAATTTTACATTCTGTTCAGTAAGTGGTTCTTACTGTACATTGTAATCACCTCTAATGAAGTTATCCAAAAATAAGTAGAAAAAGAGAGAGAGAAATAGATATTAGAGATTAGCAAGAGACAGAAGAGTCAGTAGTGAAATTCTAATATAATTTCTCTGGGGTGAAGCACAGCCAGTAGGTTTTATTTTCCATTTTTACTTTCCATATTTTTATTTTCATAATACATTCTAATTATTTTTTCTTACTCTATGGTAGATGTTTAATTTATTCTTGAAAAAGTAAGTATTTTTTATTTGGTATGCATGCATTTTAAGTTCTCTTAATGGTATTGTGCTAAATATGTTATATTGTTTCTTTCTTCACTAAGCAAATGCTTTTAAGATCCATCCGTGTTGCTGTGTATACATCAAATCCATCACCTCTAACTGCCTCTTGTAACTGCTGCGTAAGACTCCTTGGTGTATACCTATCAAGTTTAACTTTCCTTTCTCCCAGTGATGGAAAGCCAACTTGAAACCAACTCACTGTAACACAGATAACACTGCAATAAATATTCTTGAACATGCTCCCTTAGGAACCTATGAGAGAATTTCTTTAGGGTGTATAGCTAAGAATGGAATTACTGTGCTATATGCATAATTTGGTTAAATGACAGATTGCTCTTATAAATGGCTGCACCAGTCCACACTCCCAATAGCAAGGCATAATGTTTTATATATATTCTCACATCCTCACTAACCCTTGGCAACATCTGACTTGTTAATTTTTTTCAATCCAAAACTTCAAAGAAGATGTTATTGTTCTATTTTTCATTCCGGTATTTATCAGTGATTCTAAGTATCTCTTCAGGAGTCTGTTAGCTTTAGGATTTTTTTTTAGCAAGATCATCCTTTCATAGCATGCACTTATTTTTATATCAGTGTTGCGTTTGATTTATTGTTAATTCAAGGAATTCATTGCACATTTGGATATTAGTTTCCAGATTCGTACTTGAGAATACTTTCTTTGTATTGCTATCTGTCAAGTGATTTCATCCCTGGGGTCCTTAACCTGACACCCCAAGGTTTTTTTCCATAGCTTTTGCATTAGTGCCTTTTGAAAGTTCTGCAGGTGAGTCTACTGTGCAGCCAGGGTTCATTCCCGGTTCAAAACCAGCTAGCTGGCTAATACTCACGGGTTTTGCTGCTGACGTCTGAGAGGTTGTGTTCTCGTCCTCCCCAAGGCTGCTCATCCAGCCTTCTTTTAATTCTTTGAGCTACTCACCATCCTTCCAGTAAGTGCCTTTCTTCCTTAAGTTAATCAGAGTTGGTTCTCTAGATTTTAATTGAAGAAAACTACTATGAAATTTAGCATGAGAGAGTCGACGGCGGGTTCAGACCCTCGAGGGATCACAGAGAGCCATCCTACCCCATGCTTGGAGGAAGAAGAATTGGAAATATTTGGTGAAGAGTATTAGTATCAACTACAAACGACCTTCCTCACTGGACCAGCTGGAAGTCATAACTTCTTACCTGACTCTCACGCTGACTCAGAGGTCCTTGAATGAAAGTGAGCCTGAATATTCTTCAGAAAAACAATCATAATATTACACACAGGGACTTTGAACTTTCCATTTATCCTATTAACTGTGAAATGGGGGAAAGGAAATACCCAACATTTTCAAGGCCTCTTGGACCCAAGTCCTAGGGATTTAGGATTATACTGGAGATACACGAGTGAGAATAGAGCATAGAGAACCGATAGTAAATGCAGTTTGACATTTATACCCCACTCCCTATGACACAACAAGTTCACCTTGTAATTGTTTTCCCAGGGACTGAGCACATAAACAACGTGGATACCTTCAATAATTTGCAAAATTTCCATACTAATTAGTCATTTGTCATCATAGTTGCAGAGACCAATAGAGGATAATGAAGCCTTGACCCCCCATGTCAAAATAATAAAATGTGGTCTTTAACTAAGAAAGAGCCACAGTTCATTTTGCATGGCTAGCCTCAGGTCAATATTTTTTTAACTTATTCCCTTGCTTCTCCTTCTCTATAATTAAGACTAAAATCTCAGCCTCCTCAATTAACTTCAAAATAAATTGTGATATTAATGGATGTAGAACCCATAATGGAAGAGGCAGCTATGATTCCTTTGATTCCTGCATAAGACATTGGGCTTCATCTTGGCTGGTATGCAGGCTTAGACAGACCCCATGGGGGAAATAAAAACAGACTGTACTTGATCATAAAAGGCGTAGGTTCTAGGTGGGGCTCTGCCGTTAACTATGTGTGTACATTATACTCTTAGCACCTAGGAGTTAAGTGCTCAGAAATATTACTTGATTGAGTGATTAACTTGCTATATGATCTTGGGCAAGGGTTCTAACTACTTGAGTCCACATTTTGCCTAAACAAGGGAATTAGAGTAGATGATTCTAGGCTCTCTTCCAGTTCTGGGATTTCAATATATTGAGAGTTTTCTACCAGTGGTTACCATTTATAAAGCATATAACAGAATATTCTCAGACTTTTATCATGTACAGTCTCTATTCAAGTAAAAGTCTCCTGGTCCTTTGATCATATAGTGACTTAAATCTGAATGACCTGGCAATAATTCCTTACTTCTAACAGTCCAATGCACCTATAAAATTAAAAGAAATTATAAAATAAATGAAAACAAAACTAGAAAAAGAAATTTATTTCAAATCAATAATATTCAACTAAATTATTTTGTTGAAATTAAATTAAATGCTGATTTTAATATTAAAGAATATGATTTAATAATAAGAAAGATTTTGCCCTGTCTATTTCTATTTTGACATTTTCTCCCAAGTTAAATAAAATATACTAATATAGGAAATGCTTATTTGCATTGGTATATTTTATAAAATATTAATAACTTTAAAGCTTGACTACTTGAGCTAAGCAGTCATGCAGATGATCCAGAATATACTTATATTGAATGTTTAATTAAAGATACAGTCAAAACACTTAATGTGAAAATACAGACAAACTGAAGGCCTCTAAGAAAGTTTCCTGGTTAGTAGGGGATTTTGCATCACACTTGGAGAAATATGGATTCTGAGCATAATAGCTAACAAAAATATCAGGATTGTTTTGTAAGTGAATACTCGGAACGTATTTCTTTTATTGGGAAATTTAAAACTAGGAAACTAATGGAAGAAGCTAAATACTTCATCAAGGTTTTAAATAATCCTGTTATATACTGCTATGCTCTGATTTTCTTCCAGAAAATATAATCTGCAGAAATAAAGCTAAATATTCAACTAGAGATTTCTAAAACTGATGTAGATGAGAAGTGGTATAAATATGTGGGAACATCAGACACTCTCTCAGATCCTCGTTTTAGTTATCTTATTTATCTACTCAGCTGCTTTGAAGCAGGCAGGCGAAAATAATCTCTCCCCGTTCTGCCTTCCCTCGGTGTGCAGTGGTGATGCTAATGAACACAACATTTTCAAAGAGAACAGAAGAAGACGGAGACAGAGAAACACCAGGGCGTGGAAAGCAAACCAAGCAGATGACCTGCTCGCCTGCAAAGAGATCTGGCTGTCCGTCTAAAACAAGAAGAAGGAAGAATACTTTTTAAAGTTATACATTTCTGGTGTTTTGGAAAAGATCAATGTTTGTCAGTATGATACTTGTATGATTTAAAAGGAAAATTGTAGGTGTACCATCCTTTCAATTAAAACCAGGGAAAAATGTTAATGGACAAATGAGCAGGGTTCAACTTGTAGGCCGTTCTCATTAGAGCAGTTCTCTCTTCTCTAAGTGATGACTAGAAAGATGTATTTGATGCCTAGGAGCTTTGAGATCCGTTCACCGTAGTTTGCGGAGTGGGGGGAAGTAAGTAAACCTTTTAAGAACACTGAATTCCTAATATTTTTAATTTATAGTTAATGATTGGTTTTTAACACACAAACTACCATAGTGGTATCTGGAATGAAATCATTGATTATTGAAGTAGGAAGGAACCTTAGACATGGGCTAATCTTCAGAACTGAGCCTCACTCAGGCTTAGCTTAGTCATTAGGAGCATAGGAAGTTTTGTTACACGAAACTTAGGGTAAGGTGTTAGTTTCATGATTAACTGTAGCATGGCCAGGGGTAAGATATTAACCTTCCTAAGCCTCATTATTCTTATCTATAAAATAAAAATGATAATATCTATCATATGACGTTGCCATGAAGATTAGGCCAGATATGAGTATAAAGTACACTACAAATGAAAAGTAACTAATAAATGGCAGCTATAGTTATTAATGCTTGAAATAACATGATTAATTACTATTCCGTGATGGCATATGCCATAGAAAACATATGTTCTGCACATTATTATCCCATATAACATTACCCATCACAAACTATTGCAAAAAGAACACTGGATTAACAAGATAACATGCATTCTTGTCTTGACTTTGATATCAACTCTATCTGTGATTTGGGGTACATCACTATAATTTCTCTCTATCTTTGTTTCTCATAATTAAAACATAGAATAAGCCTACACATTCTTTAGGTGCCCTTCTAGATGTAAAATTATATCATTATCTAGTTTTGTCTGTGTTCCTAGTCTCTGAAGGATATGTAGAGTGCTCACACCTTTTATACAAGGTAGGTGAAGGCATTGCTCTTGAGTTGACACAATACTATAGCCACTAGTGGAAAAATGACTGAATCTTGCCTTTGTCATTCCCTGTACATTTTCTATTGCCCTGTAACAGAAACAATCAGTAAAAAAATTATCATATGACAATTAAGATGAGGCAAGGTATTGGGTGCGCTGGGAGACCAAAATTTTGAAAGATAAATATACACATAAGAAGAAGACTAACTTCATTCGACCCCAAGCATAGTTTATGGCAAATATCAGATGCTAAATTCATGCTGAGTATATAAATAAAAGAAAAAGGGATTGAATGCTAACTATTTCAGAGATGGATCAGACTCAGAAAGCAAGGAGACATCCAGCGACAAGTAAATACTTGTTGTCCTTCCATCCTGTACTGTGTATTGTTTATAGACAGGCTATTCTTTTATTTTATAGCCTCAGTCATTGTAAGTATTTATGCATTCCGTAAGTTAGGAGATATAGAGAATATATGTATATACACAAAGCAAAATGTAACCAAGAAGGAAAGAATGAAAAGCATAAATAATAGAAAGTCACTTTTTCCTAAAACCTTTTGGAATCTTTAGACTTGTGTTTGGACTTTAAATTAGTTCACGGATTTAGACCATTTCTCTCTCTTAAATGCTAGTCCCCCTCGTCTCTGACAGTACGTGCAAGAAGGAAGAGATGTGTATTTCAAGATCAGGTTTTGGGGATGACTCAGGGCTCTACCACATACCACCCTGACACAAGCCTGTTAGAATCTTATATCACTTCCACAGTTCCATATTTGACTTCTCACCAGCTGCTTGCCAAGGATGTGGTATGGTTCAATGAGACTGTTTTGTTCGTTTCTTTCATTCATGTAAGAAGTGTTATTGAATGCTTACTAGTTTCTAGGCCCTGTGACAGCTCTTTGTGATTCAACAGTGAACAAGTAGCTCCTACGTTCAAACCTTACTTACCAACAACACGTCTTGTGTTCGTGTAGGATCTAAGGAACATAGGAGGATAAGCTGGGATCATCTAGAGACTTCTTACAAAGTTAAGAAAATGTTCAACCCAATCTCTCCCCTGGTTCCAAAATAAGTTTTAAAATGCAGTTTCAGCTGCTGTGCGTCAAACTGCTACCTGTGACTGAACTTGGATGTGAATATGGTCACGGGAAATGCTAAAGGAGGGGTAGGACACTCGTGAACCATATGAACTGGGACTCGCAACAGGTGTGAGTATTGCCCACCCACCACTGCAGTGAATTTAGGTGCTTTCCAAAAAGGAGTTGTTTCAATCTACCTATCCTATAAAAATGAAATATTAAACTCCTGCCAAACTTATTATAATATCTTAGAGGGTTTGTTTTTCAAGAACACATATTTTAGCATTTCCTTGTTGAAAAATCTTATGCGGATCCTTCTTACTACCTGATGAGATTCATACTCTAGCAGGAAAACTGAAATTCTTCACAATCTTGCTCCTACTGCCATCCTAATCCTCCCCGTCATTCACCATCTTTCAGCCGTAACTGTGTCTTTCTTCCCTGCTCTCCTGACACATAGGCCCTTTCACATAGCAGAGCTTTTACGTATGCTGCCCCGTTTGTCATAAATGCTCCATTGTTTTCTTGTAGCTGGCAAATTCCTACCCCCTCAGACTGCCCTTTTCTTTCCTCTGTGCTCTCACATACTTGCTAAGACCGTCTATCGAGCCCTTACCAGTTCACATTGTGAGGCGTTGTCTTACTTTGCCTGTTATCCTAACTAGGCATGAGTCTTCAAAGGCACAGTGTTTTATTCATTTATGTATTAACATCAATTTTGTGGGAACAAATGGATTGAAAGATTCAGGGTCTCTCTGAACTTCAAAGAGTAAATGTAGTTCTGTTCCAACAGCAGGAGACTTTAAGAAGGGAAATGACTCCAGAATGACGGGAGGCTGTCACAATGGAATTGTGAAGATACACTAACGCATGAGCTGACTAAGGAAAAGAGTATTATCTATTTGAAGAGGCTTATGTAGTTGCACAGGCTGTTCTCTAATGAGTGAAGATATAAACAGGTATGTATATACAAAGGAAAAATGACTAGGAACAGAAAAAGGATGGGAACTCAGGAGTAAGGTGATTCATTTGGGAGCAGTAACTATCCATGGAGCTCTATTCTTCCGCTGGGAAGCAGGATTCCTCCATGGGAAGCAAGATGAAGAAGAAAAATTGCAGTGTCCACCAGACCACAGAAGATGTGTCCTCAAACAGTGTCACTATACAAGGAGGCTGATTGAGGTGTTAAGGTGTATCAATCAGACAGGTAAAATTTCCTAGTTTCATGTACTCCCACGGGTATTAACTAGGATCCTGACAGGGTCTGCAATCCTGGTCATACTCCAGGCCACATGGAGAAAGAGATTAGCAAAGGATGGACAGGTTATTAGAGCCACAACCAAATAAGTTAGCGGGAGTCCCATCTCCAGTCAGGTACAAGAGTGCAAATCAGGGTCTGGGGAAGTCAGTTACTGGGCTGGGAAATTATAGCATGAGATATTGAGAATAGGTGGTCAGTGGGTGTATACGGATATAGGGTAGTGGAGGACGAAGGAAAATCCAAGTGGTGATTCTAATTTTATTGGCTGTTTTAGCAAGGTCCTCTATCAGAGTGAGGTTAGGGAAGATAAAAGTGGAATATAGGGTCACAAGGCAACATGGCTACTATAGGCTATTCAACCCTAATCAGCATTAATAAGGTAAATTAATAGAAACGTATTATCTAGAATAAAATATGTGATCAATACACTATTTTTGAACTGCCAGGTGCACACCAAAAATATCGTGTTAAGTTCTCAGCATAAACATTAAGGTGAAAAAAGACACATGAACTATTAGATGGAGATTAATAGCCAGAATTCAAGATAACTTCAAACTATGCTATGTAAATGTAGGGCTATTTTTAGGCGGAAAAGAGAAAAACATGAATCATTATGGCACTATTTAAATGTAGAAGAGGGACTGAATCTAGAATCTGTGAGGTTGGAACTGGTGCCAATAACGTGAAATCGGAAGGAGTTCATACTCTGTCTGAATACAAGGACCATTCCCTTTTCTCTAGTCATGGAGCTGCCCCTACAAAAATATGTCATGTGCAAAATGTACACTGTGATAAAACATGGCCATTGGTGAAATATATTATTCAATATATTAATGGGTAAAAAAGAAATTAGAATTCTCAACTCAGTGATATCTATGACTTTAAAAATCAATTCTGTGTTATTGCAAACAAAAACGTCAGGGACATCAGGATCCATGAATGAGAATTTATCAGGGGATAGCCCTAGGAAAAGACATTCTCATGGTCAATAACATGTATTTCCAATTTTCTCTCCTATCAGTAGTATATGAGTTTTGTTTCTTCTTTTCCAATTCTTATAAATCTTATTTCTTTTTCTTGTCTTGCTCCGCTAAGAACAGCCATTTTTGTCTCCTTTCTTATTTTAAGGGGAATGCTTCTAACATTTCTTCATTAAAAATTGTGCCTGTAAGGGTTCACCTACAGGAAATGGAACCACTCCAACTATTTTAAGTATAAAATTAGTTAATATAGAATGTTGAGTACTGATAAAGTATTTGAGAATGTTGCAGTAGTGGACTCTTGACCGTTCATCCAGGAAAATATATACGTACCTTGACATGGCTTTCCAAAACCTCCAGGAGTACAACTTCCACCTAACTTGCATCTTCCAGATCTCATATAAGTTTATCCAACTGGAAGAACTTAATTCACTTTCAGAACTCTATCTGTGAGAGAGGCTGGGAAATGCAGATTTTAGCTTTCAAGCCTCTGCAAAAACTCACTAGAAGAAGGTGTGCTGAGGGCCAGTCCTCCAGCTCCTCCACATCCATACATGCTCTTCCACGGACATTTGCCCTTTCAAACAGTGTCTTCCTCGTTTACACTCCCTCACTCCTTCAAAGCGAAATCTAGTCCCATCAACTGCTGTACACATCTCTGGAAGGCATCCTTCCCTCTTCCAGGTCAGTCTCAATCCCATCTTACTATGCTGTAACCTAAGGTCTTAACTAAACAGCCAACCTCCATCAACAGTCCTTTTAATTATGCTGTATAAAAGGGAAAAAGAAATTGTTTAATTTTTACAAATATATGCTTAGCAAAGGAAAGATGAAAATAGCAGTGGTTACTGGAGTTTTAGTTTCTGCAATTTATCAAGAGACCATGATTGACACTTAAAATGTGTTCTCTGTCCACCCATTTCATGTTTCCATTGCCACAGTAGGCATCTTAGTGGTATGAGTTCTTTATCTGGGGGGAGGTTTGGGGTGGGAGACCTAAATCTATTTCCACAGGGTCTGAGCCCTAATGGTCTTTCCTGTATGGACTTGCTGAAGTTTTCCAGGAACTTTTGCCACTGGACATGACAATGAAATAATATACCCCAAACGATTCGCTAGGATTCTAACACATTCATTCTCTCCCACATTGGCAGCAGCAGCCCAATTTATCCATGCTGGTCAGGATTAACAAGCCGAGGTAACAGAAGATTTTAAGGCCTATTTGATCGATGGCATGAGGAACCCAAAATGGCAAGTCCACAGTCTCAGTGGAAACACTGTTACGTCATGTGGTGACTCCTCTCCCTTAGGTCCTAGACTTCGGACAGAGCAGAGCCCAAATTCATAGTGGTAACATATAATTTACATATGGGCCCTTAGGTGTAAGAGCGACAGGTTCTATTGCTTCTTTCACCCTTGGGTTCCCCAATCCAATGTTCCTGATGTGAAGGAGACAGCATTAGTTCTTCACTGATCTGTCAATGCATTCGCTACATCCTATAGGACAATATCCCACACTCACAAGGTTATTTTCTCCAAGCTGATGCTGCATCTCGATTGTTAGTGAATCGGCTGCATCTGATAATTGGGTGCATAACATGAATGAATGCCATGATATGAGTCTATTGCCTTCTGTATTTTGCCATTAAAAAAGAAAAAGGAGAGAGATACTGGATCAGAAATAATGTTATATGGAATACTATGAAAGAGAATAAGGTGTTCAATAAGTTTACAGTGGTAGTTCTGGAAGAGATATAGCAAGCATGGAAGTCAAATCCATATTCAAAGTAAGGATTGGGGCCCCACTGTAAGGGAAATGGGCCAGTGGAGTCAACTTGCCATCAAGGAGCTTATGTCTCCAAGGGAACGGTGCCATCTCAGGGGCTCAGAGTCAGTCCATGCTTTGGTAGAGTGGGCCCTCAGCCGTGTTGTCATCAGTTCAGCTTTGTGGAGTGTAAGTCCATATTGCTGAGGGCTATATTTAAACTTAGAAACTTATGAGGTCTTCCTTTGGTTATCTTTCATTTATTTCCAATAAAATTGCATTGGGTCGGAGAATGTATGGTACCGGTTACTTTATTTGGTATTTGTTTGTTAATACTTGTCTTGGGATTTAACCACAATTTTTATAAATGCTTATGGTATTCTTAAGAAGAATTTATGTATATGTATTCTTTCAAACTAACATGCTGTTTTAACTTTTTAAAAGTAAACACACTATGAACTTTTGCCTATAAAATCTCTGACATGTTACTAGAAATCAACTTTAACCCAGAGTTTTCATAAGTCCTAGAATACTCCTTAAGACGTGCTGCTTAGGGCCTTCTGGTTATCAGATGCTGAGAGGAGTCTATCTGTAGACACGAATGTGTAAAATTTAGTAGCTTTTGTAACTGTCCCATGTTTCTTTTGTTTGTTTGTTTTCTCTGCCTCTTTCTCCAGACAGTTGGCAGTAAAATCTTGACAAGTAAAGAGCTCCCTGGGCTTCTTTTCTAGGTCATAAATGAGAACTGGGAAGGTAGGGATCCATCCTACACCAAGCATGGAGGAGATTAAACAACAAAGAGGAAGAAATAGAAGGTACCGGCTTCTGGAGGGGGACGAAGTGGCTGAGTTCCCCTGAGTCTGCTGGGAGGAAAAAAAGAAAAACGTAGGGAGAACATTTACAGAATGAGCCAGGGGACTAACTTCCTTCAGGCTCTGTCTTCTCTCTGCTCAGTCTCTAGAAGAGAGAGAAATCCATTCCAGTGCTGCTGAGGAGTCTGCGCAATTTAACACCTTGACTAACACCCTTGCTAGGAACCAAATCACTGAATCCTGCAACACTTCACCCAGATTGCATAAAAAATAAGTCCTCGGGCTTCTGCTGAGTGGTCTGAGGGAAAACCCCCCTAAATTTCCTAGAAATTCAATGTTTGATTTTGAGGTTGGCGAGGCACACTCCTCGTTGCCTTAGAGGGCCCTTGGTCTGATGGAAAGTTAATCTTTCCAGGGGGTAACTAAGCATTTCTCAGTGACATTCTCATCTTCATCTCTACCCTAGCTTTCCTGCTGGTGCTCTGGATTAGATATTTGCTCTGAAACCACTTTTAATTTTAGTGTTGTTTGGCATCTGGAGAGCTGGGAGCCTTCCAAACCAAGCAAGCCATGATTTATTTTTGTTGAACAGCCCTTCCTTTATGTATTCCTGTCCTCTCGCATTTTTTAATAAGCAGCAGGAGCAACCAGGTAACACTTGCAACACCCTGGTCGGAAATCTGCTCAACTAAGGTACCCAGTAAATTAGGTATTCTGTCCACCTTTCACAGACCTGCAGGTGACAGTGCTGCCCTTTGCGTCTCTAAAATAACAAGCCCACACCTTGTCACTTCAAATCATAGCTCCAGTCGTTGCATACAGGAGAGTTTTCAGTCTCTAAAGCCCCACATTAAATTCCAGGATTATCTCATCAACCATCTTCAGCCAATGGCAATACAAGAAGAGGAAATGAGGAAGGGGAGGGGAGGAGGAGGGGAGGAGCAGCAGACCAAGTGAATGGAGGATAAGTGGAGGGGAAAAAAATCATTAAAACTACCCTGTGCCTGGCATAATGTTTGGTAGGGACAGTGCAGAATCCAGAATAAAAATACGATTTTAATCATTATTGTCCTGTTTTATATCTCAGCTCCAGATCTGGCATTACCTAACTATAGACTTTAAGAACATCTGTTTACTTCTTGGGGTCTCCAGTTTTCTTCTGAAAAATGAGGATCTATAATTCCCTTCGGTTCTAAAATCCTGAGCTTGTGCTGCGTTTGGAACACTTTTGCAAAGAATAAACTATGCATTCCTCCCTGACCTCAATGCCAAGGATGATCCCCTAACAGAGAATCACCCTGAGCAAGCTGCAGGGTCCTTGGGTCTCCTCCCAGCCCTCAGTTTGGATGTTACAAATGTGCTCTCTCTATTCGTAATCAGGGAGACATGACCTGTTGGTGCTGTCACTGTCTTTGTCCTGTGTTCAGCTTTTCCATCACTACAGTTTTTCAAATTGAGCCGCATCAACTTTGAGAGTAAGCAGTGACCAGAATCTCATCTGCCTCCTTGTTGTCTCCTCCTAATTGATAACAGACTGCTTAGTAGTGACCATATCTTCTAACACTTAGAAGACAAAAGGGAGTTTTGTCTTACCTCATGTGTCACATATCCTGCTGGAGTCTAATATCATGAGATATTTTTTAAAGAAGTAAAAAAAAAAAATGGATGTTTTTAAGGCCATATTATCAACATTATTTTCACCTACGCAGAGAAAGAAACATTGAAAATGTTGTAAGCCACTGAAAACCATCCTGGAAAAGCATAACAAAAGGAAGTCCATACAGCAAATTGCAGTATCTCAGAGATGGAAAGAAGAAAATATATATTGAAGTAAGTTACCTTTTATAGAAATCTATTAAGTATTAAATAAGCATGCAAGGGACAGTCTCTGAACTCCTAAAAGCACTTCTCATTTAACTGGCACCTATGCCAAATTTATTTATACCATTAGCTTTATGCTGAACTATCACATTTATCCAAGTACATTGTAAGTTTCTTAAAATCAGAAGTTTATTTTAGGTACTTAATCTGTATGTGTTCCTTCAATGATTACTAGAAATTACCATTGACGAATTACTATATGATGTGTAGGATGGAATCTAAAGTAAATTTCCAGGTTTCTAATTTTAGGAAGCTTACAGCTAATTGAAGGAGAGTGCCGTGTTAGTGTGTGAGGTTATGAGTCACATTACTTCGTTCTCTGAACTTGGGGTCCCAGGTGAATTATTGGCCTCTTGTTTGGTGGTTTCATCATCTGTAAAAAGGGGCTTACAGTACCTGCCTCAGAGCTGTGAAGATGACATAAAGTAAACACATATGGTGTACCCAGAACATTCTTGGCAGTCAACAATCATGAGAGTCCGTGTTGTCTTTCCTGAAAAAATTGCTTGTTTAATAAGCATTAATATAACATACTTTGTGCCAGTCAATGTTATGAAAGCTTCATAAATATCAACTCACTTAATTGTCTCAACTACCCTATGAAGAAAGCACAATCACACCCCATTTTACAGATGAGGACCTTGAGACCCAGAGATGTGAACAGCAAGTTACAGAGCTGGGTCTTAACACTTGTCAGCCTGGCTTCAGAGTCTGTGTTCTCAACCGCTCAGGTACGATACTTTGGTTTACAAAGCCAGGCATTTGTGAGAGGATAGTCTACCAGCATGGTCTTATTTGTAATTTATAAGTAAAATTTGAAAATTGATGTTTTCATTTTTAATTTATGATGAAGATTTTTTACACTTACTTTTCAAGGCACTTCTTTTGAAAATCTCTAAATTTCCTTTTCCTGTTAATTTAATCATCCATTGTTGATTTGCTGTACAAATATACACTCTACTTATTTTATTAAAAGTAATAAATTTTGGCTGCCAAAATTTGTAAATATATATTTCCGTTCAGTCATTCAACAAATACTTATCAAGAGCTTATTATGTGCAAAGTCTTATGCTAAGCACTTGTGACATAAGGAAGAAGCATCATTTGCCTTTTGAGGGATCAGAGTCTGCCTAAGGGCACAGATATTTCAACAAATATGTGTACTAAAAGGATATCAGTTTGATCCTTCGAATCTTTTCTTCATTTACTAACTGTGAGACATTGAAAAAACACAATATCTGTTTCTTTCAATTTCCTTATGTATAAAATTAAGGTAACAATGCTATCTACCTCATGGAGTTATTCATACAGAGGACTCATGGAGTAATCCGTGTAAAGTGCCTAGCAAAAAGTAAGGTGTAATAAATTTTACCTCCAGATTAGAGGCAATGTTCACAAGTAAACATAAGACACAAGAAAGCAATGAAAAGGCTATAAATAGAGGTATAAATAAGCACATAGGAGTAAAGAGTCAAATCGATTTATTATGATTACCCAAACCAGAAGAAGTTTAGCGAGTGTTGGGCTTGAGGTTGTGTAAGCTTTTGTCCACTAGAAATTCATGTGACGAAGGGAATTTCTAGGCCAAAAAACAAGGACGAGGTTGAGAAATAGTAATTTCAGTAAGTTATCCAAAACATCAGCCATTTCAAATGGAAGGAGGACAGAGCAAGACATCAAAATGTACTGTGCTATTAGATTGAGAAATAGAAAAGTATATACAGTTCATATTTATAGTCATTCTTATATCTGTGTTTACTCTGCAAACTGAAGTATTAACCTCTGAGAAATAAAGATTTTTGTGTTGGTGATTCTGTCCATGTGAGTTCAAAACTGGCACATTCTTTAATAATCCTTCATAACGCTTATTGTTTATTTGAAGAGAACTAGAGTGATAGAGGTCTAAATTTACAGAGATCGACACATGAAGTCATTGAACAGATTATTAAAATGTGTCACAAGCTGTGAGAACAGTAAGACAGACAATATCGATGTCACCACATGGGTGTAACTCCCACCTGTTCTAATGAGGGTCGGAGACAATGATCATGCAAACCCTTCAACAGCTACCTCTATGTCAAGGTTATAAACTCTCATAGGATTTGGTTCATTTCATTACAACTTTCTTTTTTTTTTGGAGGAAGATTAGCCCTGAGCTAACATCTGCTGGCAATCCTCCTCTTTTTGCTGAGGAAGATTGGCCTTGAGCTAATATCCATGCCCATCCTCCTCTATTTTATATGTGGGACACCTGCCACAGCATGGTTTGATAAGCGGTGCAAAGGTCCATGCCCGGAACCCGAACTGGCAAACCCCAGGCACCGGAGCAGAGCACGTGAACTTAACCACTACGCCACTAGACCAGCCCCCATTGCATTATTACTTTTGATAGTAAAAGTAACAATATCATTTGAACCTCTTACAATATTGGGTGTTAGGATTTTATTTTTAATTCCTTTATGCTCATTTTCAGAAGAGACTCAGAAATAGTAAATGATTTGTCCAAGGTTGCACAGCTAGTAAGTAATGGAACTGGAACTCTAGTTTTGATGTTTTTTCTGCTACACCACAATGCTTGAGTGTGTGCACATGTACATACACACACACACACAGCCCATGACTGAATAAGAATGAATCAATCAATGTAATAAGCAAAGCTTTGGAAGTCAGTAACCGCCAGAGGGTAATGCACTAATGATACCATCAACTGGTACCCAGAAGATGAGGCCAGGATTGTACTCATTCTCACTCCCTTCATTTCCTCTATGCTTTCCCATCTTCAATTACTTAATCTATAAACTGATTTTATTTTAGCCCAATTGTAGCCCATAAGATGGTCTGTAACAGAGGGAGAAAGTGAATTTTCTAAATTTCTTCAGAACATAATGCCGAAATATAAGATAATTGCAGAGATGACTTAGAAAAATCATAGGTTATATTGTACACACCTTGGTCAATAAATGTTACCAGCTTTATTGAAGTATAATTGACCTACAATTGAAAGTGACCAATTTTAAATGCACAATTTTGATGAATTTTCCAAATGTGTATAGTCACTTAACCATGGCCACAATGAGATATTGACCATTTCCATCACATCCAGAAGTTCCTTCGAGCCCCTTTGTAGCCAATTCTGGCTCTTGGGAACTATTGTTCTGATTTCTGTCACTAGAGTTTTGCCTTTTCTAGAATGACATATAAATGGAATCATAAAGTGAGTAGTCTTGCATCTGATCAATCAATGGCATTTGGATATTTATTAAATTTAGGATGTAGATAAGTGCAAATTCAACAGAACAGATAACCTTACCAGCACCACGAAGAAGTCCACCTGGCGATTGTATCTTTTCTGTGTTTACATTTTCAATATTTTATGTGAAATATAACCTGGCTTCAAAAAGGAATTTTCCTGCAGCCCCAGAAGTTTGTGACATGAAGGAAAGTTAACTGTGACTAGAGCACATTGTTGGTTTTAGCAAAGTCTCATTTAAGCCTTGAAAGATCACAAACATTCATTATACGTGTTAACGCCGAGGAAGCAGACAGTGGCTGATGTGGACGAATAATAAAAGTATTTTGCTCTTGTTGGAGCAATCATAGGAAAAGCATATTACATAAATATATATAATAAGGCTGTCCCAATTCTCTGACATACTGAAATGTTATCAATTATTGTTTAAAATGTTTCCTTATTTTGCCAATTGTTTGGTTTTATTTGCTGTCTGTGTTTTATTTGTGGTTCTTATTCTTTATTCATAATGGAACCGACATCTATTTTATGCCACAGTGCCTTGGGCTGTGATCATAACCATTCAGACAGAGAAACCAGAAGGGATTGTCAGAAAAGGGACGAGGAGGGAATAGATTCAAATAAAGAGTAGGTTTTCTCTGTGCCTAAACCTCTTCCCCTCCACGTCTATGGACAACCCAAATCTCTCTATTCACTGCCCTCATCACAAGACCTGAGTTTCTGAGCCCACACTTAGGTTACCCTCCTTTCCAATCTGGGAAAGGTGGCTGAAAGGGTTAAATCACACCTGGGATCCATCAGTCCAATCAGCAGACAACCAAGAGTCAGTAAAATAACACTGATCCACTGTGGCTCTGACTTGAAGGCCTCTGATGTTCAAGACCTTGGCTTTCTCACTTGTGTGTTTCTCACCTTATGTTTTCCTAAGCTCTTCGTTTACTAACCATACTAACCACTGCGGAGTCAAAACCACCACAAAACATCATTCCCACCCTAGTGGGCCTCACAGGAAAAGGAAGCATACATTACTAACTCCAGGCTTGCTTTATAAGGACCATAGTACAGACATGCATAGACCTATGAATAAAAAGAATGGGTTCCTCATGCTCTCTGGGCAGATCAAAGAAAGATGCAGATGAGCTGTGACATTTGAACTGAGACTTGGAGGGAAGACACAGCAGGCAGGAAGAACAACCTGCGTGAGAGCAGAAATGTGAAAGTTTATCATGCATTTAGGGAAACTAATGAGTACTTCACTTCACTATCAAGCTATGCCTAAAACATTAAGAAGTTAAATGTTCATTATATTCCCAAGCTGAAAGATACGAGATGGTTACAAATGTTCAGTCTGTGCATCTGGAAAAGAACCAAATTCTTAACCCATTTAACATTATTATTAAACCCTTAATTATCCCTGGTTAAACGTTCTTTAATTTGCATTGACTTCCATTTCGTGAAACCGGAAGCCTCCTAAATCAATCAGCGCATCTGGGGAGGCGGCTGAAATCGAGGCGCTTTCTTCATTCTGTTAGATCTTGTCCTGCTGAGAGGCCTCGCTTATGTGCCCTTTTTCTCAATATTCCCTCATCCAGCTTCATTTTCATGAGCTTTCTCATCCTACACCCCACAGTTTGCTACTGACATCATTTCCTTTGCTTTTATTCTCTAATGAGGTCGAGGTCTGTATTTGCATTGTCTGTTCCATCTACCTGTTAACATCCTGCCAGGGTAGGGTTCTGATTAAGGGCCATTTATGATTAGGCTAAAAATTTCCTGCTTGTTTTTTTTGCTAAGTATCTTTTTAGCACACGATGATATTAAAATACAGCTGAACTGTGTCCCACTCTCTTATAGCTCAGACCAGAAGCTAAACTCACATACCTTCCCAGACAGTCTTAATTTCAAGGAGAGTTCTAAAGATAATCCAAAACTGTGTCTAAGATGAACAGGAAAACAATTATAGCACCTAAAATGATAAATAAGGCAAAACAAGACTCTTGTTGACATGTCATCATCACCATACTCAAAGCTTTACAGAGTATTATTAGCATCTTTACGTTACGGCAAAGATATGAATATAAAATATGGCTCTTGGATTTGAGAAAGTTATAACTAAGGTTAGAAACGACACAGTAAAATATGAGCCCTAAGTATGAAGTATATAAACAGTTGATGTTAATAGTATACATATGATTAGCTGCTCAATGAATTTTAAGAATAAAAATTGTTGCAGTCCTCTCTAAAAGGAAAAACATCACTTCAGGCTGACACGTAATGCATTCAACTGCTACACCATTCCCTAAAACCTAGACTATCAGATGCACAGCTTGCTTGTGCCTTAAAGTCACTGTCATATTAGTTTGCCAGCTACTGAGTGTTCTCTTCTCCAACCATAGTTGGGTAGGGGTAAGGGGAAACTAACGCTCATGAAGACCATCCGTCAAGTCTGGTGTTGTGTTAATGGTAAGCAGATGTCCTTTGAAATTCAAGTTAACTTGACTTAAAATCCGCCTCAAATCTCTAAGGCAGACTGCCTTCGATCTCGCTGGGAATTGGGGGTGGAGAGGGGAGGAGAGGAGGGATTCGCACTTTCTAAGCCTTCTCACAGCGATCCCTTGTGACAGGCTTGGGAACCGGCCTCTCTTTCGGTCCAGCATGAGGTTCAACCTGTGTGTCCTGGATGGGTGCTCTCGCGTGAGGGTGAGTTTCAGTTAGAAAATCTCTCTCTTTCTCAAGGTGCTGTGTCCTGGTGTCTAGCCTTTGCTTATGGACCTAGATCACAGCGTGATGTTTGCATTCTGTAACAATGCTGGTGATCTGCCTCAATGTCTAGCCAACTTCACCTGACCAAGAAATCAACTTGTAGCAGGTTAAGTGACCAATATTTAGAAGTTTTGACCACAACAAAGCCTAATTAAAGTCAGTGAATACACGTAAGGTAATCCTCAGCTTTCCAGCCTCATCTACAACCATTTCACCCTCCTCCTATATCACACAATTACAGTTCTGCATCCACACATCCCTCTTGCTCACGTGGCCTTTTTTCCTGAAAGTCTTCCAAACTTTCTCTGCTTATACAAACTCTCTCAAGATGCAGATACGGCATCACTTGGTCAGTGATGTCTTCGTAAACCCTAGTTGAGTGCCATTCCATATAACCTGAGCAGGTCACCAACTGAGAAAAAACTATACAATATTAAAATATCTGTGCATCTATCTCCTGCATTAGGTTATAAGCTCTCCATGTCATTTCAGACTTTTTCAATGTGTGATGATAATATTTCAAGGGGTAATCTTTGGGCTGCTATATATCTGGATACAATAAAAAACCCAAAGATTGTGACATTTTGTCTTTTGTTTCTAATTTGTGTCCCCAAAGCACCTTGCATAATTCCAATGGAAAATGGGTGTTTAATATATATTAGCAGAGCTGACTTGAGTAATGAGCTATGTTATAATAAGGTTGTATTATATCAATAATTAAAGTTTTAGTCAAATCTTGTGATAAAGAACAAGCTTAATTCACCCTAGAAAGGGCAAAAAGTCCTCGATAATGACAAGATTAAAGGCCTGTTAATATTTTAGGAAAAGTGTGATCATTGACATTTATCTATTATTCCTCCTATTTTTAATGCCATGTCACTTTAGGACTTAATATGTTACCTATATGAAATTCAGTTTCCCACTTATTAGAGTTTATTTGTTGGATGCCTATTGGATATAAATAACAGCAAATTTGGAGCTTTGGGAACACATGGTCCCATCTCTAAAATAGTATAATCTTGTGGAGAAGGAGCAAGGATAAACTACAGAGCATCTGTAAATCAAATAAAATGTGTATGTACTTGAGGGAAGACACCTGAGCTAAGGAATGACACAAAGTCTATTTAACAGAAATGGTCACACAGTCAGGGGAAAAAATGTCCCTTAAAAAGAAATATTTAAAATAATGATAATCAAGTGAAATGATGAGTGAGATCATAAAGAGAAAAGATGTTAGAAAAGGTTTTAACTAAGTCACGAAAGCAGATGACCCATTGACAGCACAGGTTATTCATGTGTTATCTCTTATTTCACACTACAGGATCCTATCTGCTTTCTTGTAAGTGAATAAAATGGAATTTATCGAACTCAAAATTCGTTTGCAGAGAATCCACTATGATGAAAATATACTTTTCTCAATAATAAAGTGATAATTAGGTTATTAATCAGACACAAGATTGCTTTCACTCTTGGTATCTCTCACTGTATAATTTTTACTCACTTTGCTCTTCAAGGACATATTTCCTGGAAGCTGCCAATTGGCAGACCCCACCGTCAAAAGCACACTTCAGATTAGGTCTCACATGAGCTTGTCAAGGAGAATGCTTACTGCTCAAAGGAAAACTATTGTTGATGATTTAATTTTATTAAAATCCCTCATCAGTTTGATATCCCAAATACAAAGGCATTTATTAAATTTCAAGGCCAAAAATATGTGGTGTTTGGGGAAGCAGTTTGTTCATATCTTGGTCCTCAGAAACGATTTTACCTGTGACTCCAAGCTTTCAGTGGAATCTTTACATAATACAGAGCATTCTTGAACAGTAGCCTGTAGAAGTTCATTACACAATTAGTATCTGTGACTTCTAGCTCAAGAAAGCAAACATTCTCAAATACCTACAATACTTTATCAAGTTGGGTCCAGTTTTTGATACTTACACACATTATGGTAGGTTGGTTTGAAATATTCCCACAATCAAGAGCAAGGTGTAGTGCCCAGTATGCTGGCTATAAATTGTTAATTTAGTAAAAGACTATCATTATGCCTCAAAGACGCCTCTGTGTGTGGCCCTGAACCAAGTGCTATATATCTGTCTTCCAAGATAAATTCCTTTATATAACTTCAGGAATATCCCATAATCAGGTCCCCATGTGGTTAAAGAGAATCAGCAGTAAAATAGCCAAATTAGGTCAAGATAGAACCCCTTGTGGAAGATATAGAATACACATATATATGAAAAAAGAAAACCCATTAAGCTAATTGCAATATTAACATATAAATAACCAATTCATATATGTATAGTGAATTAAACAATAAAATGAAAATAAGGGAGTAGTATTTATATAAATATTTCAGACACATTGTTGCTAATTTAATTTCACTCTAACATTTCAATAAAGCAAGTACCCTAAAAATAACTACCTGATGATGCTTTGTTGACCAGCTTTCACAACTTGATTCCATTCTTTTTAAAATATTCTATTATTGAAGTATTATGCTAATTCAAATGGACATTGCCTGATTTCTTAGTAATTTATAAAGTTTTGCTGTTAAACAGAATGTTTGCAACAGAGCAGAGTTATTAAGAGAAAGTGATTTGGAATCAGAAGACCTCGGTCAGAGTACACGCTCTGCTGCTGTGTGAATCTTGGAATACATATTCAAACTCTCTGAGCCTCTTTTCCTCATCTATTAAATGGACCTAATAATAGTATTTATAGGATTTTTGAAAAGATTAGATGAAATTACACATGTAAAACTTCTCAGGACAGAAATTGCTATTGTTACTATAGATCATTTAAAAAATCCAACTGTTAAAATAGAAGGCAATTTTATTGTTAGTTTTATACATGGAAGAGACTCTGAATACTTTAGTCTAATTCCTAAGAAAAAAAAGAGAAAAGAATGATTACACTGTCCATAATCAAACAAAATTAGAAGGGCAGTGATCACGCTACTCCCACCGTGGTGTCCCTGGCTGTTTCCTTCCAGGCGACGGCAGCCCTGCCTGTCCACCGCCAGCAGCCAGTCCTGTCCAGCTGTACTGCTTGCTTCTTCCTCACCCACTCAGCTGGGGCTTCCCCTTTTTCTGAACCTACAATGAACTTTCTCATCCTACTAACTCAGTACTTCCAGATATGATCCTAAAACAGGAAAAAGTGGATAAGCAGAGAGAAAGTCAAAATGAAAGTTCAACAAAAGAGAAGTAATAGAAGAATAATTTTAAGTAATATAAAAGAATCAAGAATTGCTTCGTGAGCAGAAAATCATTATGGGTTCTATACATACTTATTAAAGGTGATAGGTGTGTATTCATACCAAGAGTCTACATACAATGCATATATACGATACGTATACACAAATCTTTCATTAAAATGAGAGGCGCATGACATTTTTAAGTAAAGGAATGATTTATAAATTCCCTTTTCCTCAAAATTTATCAATTTATCCAAAGATATCAATAGGCAATTAGATCAGAGGTTTGCAAGCTTCTTTAAAATGAAATCAGAAAGAACTAAACAGTATTCAAATTGTCATCCTGACATTTTTTGGAAAGCAAAGTATATTATGGGAAAAGAACTCTGGGTGTTAAAAGGCAATTCTGAGCTAATAACACTTTTAAGAAGAGCTGATTTTTGGGTAAAAAGGATTATGGTTCTTTCTTTTCTTTTAGAACAATCTTACCTTGTACATATTTTCATAAATCTCTTTTTATTCTGAAGACATTAATATAATTTTACCTGAAAAACTTTCCTTCATGTAGCCACCCCTGACACAGGAAGGGTTAGTAATCACTGGAAAAAGCTTGCCAACAAACTGTGACCCGGAGGTGAGAAGGCCGGTTAGCCAATGACGGGTAAGACCCCCTGGGGGGGCAACCTAAGCCAGGCGGCGGCTGCCCTGGGGCACAGATGGAGAAACGATATCGATATCGGGAGCAGGAGGGACCATTGCCTAAGAGACCTTGCCTGCTCCGAGATAAAAATATAGGAGCACAGCAATAACATGATAATATCAAAACAGAGGCCAAGGGAGGGCTCCTTGAGAAATCACTAAGAATTCTTGTCATTCGCTAATTACTTCATCCAGAACACCTGTGTATGTTTAACAGATGTAAGCTATGTATATATTGAAACGCTGGTTATAATAAACTCAGAGTGGCCATCAGCCCTCTCCGCATCTATCCTGATGTGTACATTGGATTGAGACACCGACACTTCAATGCCCAGAGTTAGATAAGAAATTAAAAATAACTGTCACAGATTCCATCTTGAATACTGTAGAGAGCTTGCTGGTCAGAGTTGTATTTGATTTTTTCCAATGGTGTGGGAATAAAAGAGTACAAATAACAAAATTCGGTTATGAAAATAAGCCCTGGCCTTTTAAAACTAGATTCAATTGGGCTTAAATTAGTGAGTACAGTGAAAATAATTTAGTAAACCTGAAGCAGATATGGCAGGATCTGTTGTGCAGACAGGGACCCATGGAAGCTAATGCAGCTCGTCTCCTGGAGTGCAGGGCCCTTCCAGGCCCTGGGTAGCGCCCTAGCAATGTGTTCACATGGCTCTCTGATTTTGAAAACGTGTCAATCTTGTATTCACTGTTGTGAAGAGAGATGTCTTAGAGCAGGCTGCTACAGCAAACACTGTAGACTGGGGGCTTAAACAAAGAACGTTTTTTCTTGCAGTTCCCCGATAGAGTTCTCCTATCGCCGCCTCTTTCTGTAAGAGCGTTAATTCCATCACGAGGGCACCAGCCTCATGATTTCCTAAAACCCCAATTAGCTCCCAAAAGTCCCACCTCCAAATGCTGTCACATTGGGAATTAGGGCTACAGCATGAATTTTGGGTAGACACAGCATTCAGTGTATAGTAGGGGTCTCCAAATTTTATAAGCTTCAGGCCCCAGAAAGCCTGCATCTCTCCAACAATCCGCTATGATAGAGCTGGGTGAGGGCTTTGTTGAAAAGGTTTTTAAAACAAGTGTGTGTGTGTGTGTGGGGGGGGGGGGGTGGCAGACAGTTATCAAGGTATTTTTTAAAATATTAGCTTTGGCTCCTTCTGAGACTCAGTTGTGCCTGGTTTGACCCATCAAGCAAATCTCTGTTTCACCTTATTCTGAGGGTATTTTCGAACAGGATAGAGAAGGGACTATGGCATCTTACAGAAGTGAGTACCAGTTCTCCCTGTTGTAACCTCCGATCTCCCACTTTGAGACTATCTTGCTCCTCCAATCCCGAGCCTTTGGCAGGTTAGCTGTGTGACTCAGGTTGCTTCTTGGCTTTTCTTATTTCTAGTTTAGGATTAATGTTTCTCACCCATGCAACATTAGTTACAACTATACGTCTGCTTTCCAGCTGCCAAAATTTTGCCAATATTTTACTTTCTTCTGTTCTCTCTCTTTCTCTTTTATAGGTTTACGCTTTTAAAAATTCTCAACAAAAATAACAACTAAATTTGGGAGGGAGATAAGCATTCTGATTCCAAAGTATGCAGGGAAAAGTAAACTGGCCAAAATAGCTACAAGAACTTTGAAAAATAAATAATAATGAGAGGCAAGATTTTCAAACATATTATAATGCAGCAACCATCAGGAGAGCGACATAGTTAGAGCAGCTCAAGAAAACAGACACTGATACCAGAAGGCATGAAGGAAAATACTAAAGAACTTGAGCTCATAAAAATTAAAAAACTATCAAAAGGCAAACCCTACTATAAACAAGTTCAAAAGGGAAACACAAATTAGGGAAACATATTTATTTTCAACACATAGACCAGGCCAAAGGATAATATCAAAATGTATACAGTACTTACAAATCTGTGGGAAAAAAACCAACATCCCATTCTTTTTAAAGGGAAAAATACAAATGGAAAATTTGTAGAAGAAAGACAAATGGCCTATAAACATATGAAACATACGAAAATATCATATTATTATAAACATATAATTACACAGATGCAAATTTTAAAAGGTAAGTTACTATATTTTACCCTCATGTTCACAAGGTTAAAACTCTTGACTTGAGATGTTGGGGAGAGTGTAAGGCACCGCACTGCCATGCCTTCTCATTGAAAGAGTGTGGTAGTGCGATCTCTTCTGAAGGCAATTTAGCTCTCCAAAATTTAAACTATTCATATCCTTAGACCCAGATATCCACTTGTAGGATCCTTCCTATTAATTTACTTGCACATGAGTGAAAATACATAAAAGGCATGAGCAATAAATAAATAAACTAAATGTGCATTTAAAGAGCGCCAGTTAAATAATCAATGGCATCTCTGTAAATTCATACACCCTGTAGCTATTATAAAGAATAAAGTTGATTTGCACTTCATAATATGGAAATAGTTTCCAGATATTGCTTACTATAAAGATCATGGCTTAGAAAAGTATGCAGGGTAAATTCTTCTTGGTGTATTTTTACACATATGTATGAATGGAGGCATTGAATGTTTCTAGAGGAAATAAATTGTTATCTTTGGGGAATGAGTTGAGGGGTTTTCAGGTACAGAAGGAAGATTTTATCTTATATACCCTTGATTGAAAAATCACCATGAAAATATCTTGATGTATATTTCAAAGAACAGCAAGTTAAAAATCTTTAAAAATTGATTAAAAGGTAAGCAAAATTTTAGTTATGGCAAGAGAATGGTCAGTAAATAAATAAAAGGGAATAGATACCCAAGAAGACACAATGAAGAGAGAGCGCAACAGAAAGGGAAATCTTTTCCGTAGAGGATAATAACAACTTTGAACAATTTGGCTAAGAAAAAGTCTTCTTGGATCCTCACTTCACATTATACCAAAACAGATCCCAGAAAAAAATCCAGATTCAACTAAACAAAACACTAATCAATTGATTAAATCATAGAATAATTTGAAGAAAATTTAAGTGAATCTTTAACAAACCTATTGGGGGAGGACCCAATGAACTTCAAAGTAAATTTTTTAAAATCCCAAAGGAAATTGATCTGTTTGGTGAAACTGGCTGAATTTAAGTTTGGCTATTTCCAATAGAACACAGCAAGCCGACCACAAAGGCAGTTTACAATGGGATTTCCAGGAAACGTCCATTGTCAGCTTCCTAGCACAGTTAGCCATCCTTCAGGAACCACCGTGCCCATGTGGTTGGGGCAGGACTGAGCCAACCCCAGCTGTTAGGGTAAGGGGCGGGGGTCTGATTGCCTTATGTCAGCCAACAAAGTTGATTCCCTGGTCACAGTGGTGGGTTCAGGGAAGATCCAGTAGCCAAAGGAGAGCAAGGAGATGTGAGGGGATATTTGCTGAGGTCTTCTGAGAAAGAGAAGTTTCCTCTTCTTTCCACAGAAGATACTGGAAGAGACACTCTCTCCTCTTCTGAACTATGTGATGTGAGAATTAAAGTCCAGAATTGTTGAAGCTGTTTTGCGTTACATGACTACTAACTGGAAGGGAGAGAGGTGGGAGGCTGTGTAGCCCCTGTGGGGCGAGTACGAAACCAACATTGAGTGAAACACAGGGAATTCGGAAAGAAACATGGCCCTGGGGCCGTTGCCTGAGTCGTTACATAGAGTCCCTCCTGATGCCAGATTTTCAGTCTCAGCCCCAGTAAATTAACTTTGTTGTTTAAAATAGCTTGAGTTGAGTTCTCCATAACTTGCAACACAAGACATTCCAAACAATGCAAATTTAAATAGATATTTTATCAAGGCAATTTTTTGGATTACAAGGAGGATTTTAAAGTCATCCACAGACAGCCTAAAAAAAGTGAAAATCCACAGTAATGCAACGGGAAGTAATTCCTCCCTTCATAAATAATTCATGATGGGACTCTGCTGAATATAATCCACCCCAGCGCACTTAAGACAGAAACTGACTTAAATACAATTTATATTCTTTGAACATGAAAGTAAAAGCCTTCATCTCTGAGGATTTCACAGTTTGTAAAGCTGTTTTATGTGTATTATCTTATTCAATCTAGAGAACCAAAAGAAGCTTATGATGGCCAAGATCCCAGGAGTATGCTTTTGAAAGAGTTGACTTCCATCTCAATTCATCAGACTTTGATATTGATTCACTTTGCGGTCCTCCATAAACACGCAAGTGCCATAAACCCAGAACTACTGTACCCCACCATTCACATATCACCCCATATCTCACAAAACAAACTCACCACATTTTCTATTTGATGGTCTCTGTTTCAGCGATCCCACTGCCGAGTAGGAAGCTCTTGGGCTCGTTGGGAAACACACCGGGTTTAAAACTACCCACGTTTACTAAATATATAACATTTGGAAAAGTTACTTAAACACTTTGGGCTCCAATTTATCATGTGAAAGTGGGAATAATAAACACCCACATCACAGAGTTTTGAGCGCTAAGCAAGATAATTCCTTTTAAGTTCTTTTATTCTTCCTGTCTTACCCTCTTCAATTCTTCTTTCACAAAAATATGCACATTTTAAATTTATAAGTTTGATCATTTCATTTCCAAGCTTACAATCTTCCTATGATTATTTGTTCCTAAAGAATGAAGCCCGAACTCCACATCAGGACTCTCATGAATATCCATGATCTGGCCCTGGACCACATTTTCTTTCCTGTCATGTGCTCCAGGTTGTGGATCCTGTACTAGGTGACCTGAATGTTCCCTTTGCAGAACTAAACTTTAGTCAGGCTTCTTCCTACTCTAGACTCTGACCTCCCTTTTAGAGCATTTACTTTAGAAAACTTGTGAATTCGTTCTCTGCCTCTTTGTGAGGTATGCAAATCTTTTGAAAGCCTCTTGCAAGTTTTACAACCCAGGGCTATCTTTCTCAAGGACCTGGGAGCAGTCTCTTTAAAGTGTAAACCTTCAGGGGGATCTGCTTCCCTCGCTCAGTTTCTGTCGGAGGGTAGAAGCCCAACTTTGGTGGACACTTTGCTCCAAGTTGTGAAACTACCTCCTGTCACGAGGAGACAAGAAGGCTCACTTCTCCTGTGGGTGAAGCCGATCAGCAAACATGGATGGCCTGTGTTCTCCCTCTCATTCAGTGCTTAAAAAACCCCCTGCCCTTCCTTCCAGTCAAGTTGAGCTGAGACTGGGTCCTAGGCTTTCTCCCTTATTGCCATAGCCTTGAATAAAGTCTTCCTTGCCTATCTACTTTTTATGATGCAATTTTTGCTTTGACAACACCCAAAGGGAGCTGTGGCATGTTCATGCCTACCTCAGCCCACGCTCTCTCAACTTGGAACGACTTTCTCTGTCTTACCCACAGTTCTTTATGCATTCCTACCTCAAAGGATTTACCATGTGGTTAATTGTGCTTATTTCAACCCTCTGCCCACTTGGACCAGGAGCTTCTTGAAGACAAACCATTTTATTCAAATTTTTGTTCTTAGAGGTTAACCAGTATCATGCACTCAGTGTACGCTCAACAAATGCTTGGTATCTATCCAGCTGGATAAACAGCCTCTCATCTCGACAAACAGCTTTTAAGCCTCTTATGTTATTGAGCCTGAACAAGGAAATTAGAGCCAAAAAGGAACTGGGAGGCGAGAAGAAAAAACATAAATAAATAACAAACATAAATAAACCAGGAACAAAATACCAGTGTTGCTGCTCAGCAAAGATGATGAGAAAACTAAAACCATACGCTCTTTTCTTCCAGGAAATAAACTACCTTGTGCGAGAAAAGTGGAGGCAAAAACAAAGGCAGTTACTTTTCAACCTTCAAAAGTGCAGTCCCTTCCAAGTAAAATGGAAATATCTCTGGTATTTCTATATACGTTAAGATTGCAACACTTTTCCTAAGTATATTTTAAACATTAATAAAGCAGATGTTAAAACATAATAATCATAAACAGTATGAGGAGTAAAAAGGAGGACAAAGAGAGAAGAAAGAAGAATACCAAACATTGGGCGAGTATAATTTTCTAGGAACTGTTCTAAGCAATTGCAATATGGCCATGAAGTGGCTATATTGACACTGAGGAGACTGGCACAGAGAGGCTAGGTAACCTGTCCAGATTCACTCAGCTAGTGAGCACACAGCCCAGATTCACACGTAGGTATCCTGACACCTGAGTCTGTGATCCTGGCCGCTATATCGTAAAGGAGCGATATGTTCACTTAGGGATAAATTCCAAGATTGTAATCCAAATGATACTGTTAAACACCACTTGGATGTGCACTTACATATTGGAATGAGCTTTATAGATAGTAATCACTGATTTTGCCCACACGCAACCTAAGATTTTGAGGGGAGGATTGTGTAAAACTCCTTCTCATCTTAGACTGCTAACCACACCTACCTTGAGGAACATAGATGCTCAAAGAAAAATGAAAGCAGAGTGTGCATAAAGCAAGCCAAAGCTACCAGCACTTCACTTCACTCCCTTGTGCCCTGAAATCTCTCAAAACTGAATAAAGTAGGGGATGGACGGGTGGCATAGTGGTTAAGTTTGCACACTCCACTTTGGTGGCCTGGGTTTCATGGGTTTGGATCCCAGGCATGAATCTAGCACTGCTCATCAAGCCATGCTGTGGCAGTGTCCCACATAAAATAGAGGAACATTGGCACAGACATTAGGTCAGCGACAATCTTCCTCACACACACACACACACACAAAGCTGAATAAAGTAAATATGGATGAACATTATTTTTCCATACAAACCACAAGTAATTTTTAGCAAAAATGTTTTCAGATCAGACAAAACAGAATTTTTTCCCTCCAATTGAATCTAAGTACCTAGAAATATTAACAGCAAAAAAAGTTATATTTTCCTAAGGAAAGGGCAATTCTACTTGTCCAGATTTCATCCCAGTTTGAGAATGATGAAATCCTCAGAGGAAGTAATTGCATTCCTGTAGGGGGCTCTGGCATCTCAAATTGCTTGGCACCTTGATATTAAATTACTCAGAGGTCCCATTGGTCACTGTTTGTTAATGCACAGTGAGCCAGTAAGGGAATTGGCAATTGAAAAGTATTTTCCAAGAAAAATCAAAGATATTCATTTGGAGTTTTAATAAAAACACTCAGAAAGGCTCAACAAGAAAATACTTAAATTAACTTCAATTTTATTACTTTTATTTTTTTCAAAGGAGACAGAAAAGCAGCTTAGATGGGAAATACATTAATTTTATACTACTTTAAAGATTTCACATAGATATTAGCCATGACCTTTAGAAGGTACATTGGTTCCTTCTATTTTGGGATGAGACTAGCTAAGGAGTTGAAAGCTAAAATAATGGAAAGATAAACTGAACTACATCCAAGTCCTTAAAATTTTTTACTTGAGGCATACACTAGTGAGTCTAAGATCATGTAACTAGCCTCTTTCGTGTTACCTAAGTCATTACTTTTTCTGAGTAGAGAGAAATCAGTTTACTTTTCAGTCAATTATTCCCTAGATAATACACTTCTGGATAAATATATTGAACTTTTTCCATGGCTATGAATTAGAATGTGTTTTAAAATAATATTAACTTTGGCAAGGACCTTGTGCATCCCAGTTTATTGCACTATGCAGTTACTAAATTGCATGGTTAATGTTTTGTCCCTATATTATCCAACTTTTCTCTGGAATTTGACACAATCTGATGTTCTTCTTAAAAATGCCATCTTCCAAATCCAAATATATACATTTAAATGCCTACTCAACAAATCCAAATGTCTGCCGCTCAATCAGCTCAACCTCCCGTATGAGCAAATTTTCTTCTCTTGCTCTTATTTCTCTTTCCAGGTTGAGTCGGTAGTACCACTGTCCAAGATTGGCGTCACTGTCCATCCTCCATCTCTTTTCTCTCCTGTATCTAAGTTTTCTCCAAGTCCCGCAGATTTTGCTTTGTGCATCTCACAACTGTTTTCTCCCCCTCCATCCCCACCGCCAAACACTGCCTTGGTTTGGGCTCCCATTGTATAGTTTTCAAAGGTCTCCTTGACACTATTCCTTTTCTTCCATCCATCTACAATACTACTACCTGAATAAACCTAAAACATTGTTCCAATTGGGATACTGTTCCGTGTAAGTCTTCAATAGCTTTCCATAACTTATATAATAAAATCTAAGTTCCTTAGTAAAAGCTTTTAAGGTACAGTATTGCCCAATTTTTAATCTTCATCTACTTTCTCTCTTCTCCATCTACAATTTATGCAATAATAATTATGAGCTACTTCTCATTTTGCAAATGCACTGTTACAGACTGAATATTTGTGCATCCTTAAAATCCATATGTTGAAGTCCTAATCCCCAGTGTGATGGTATTTGGAGGCAGGGCCTTTGGAAGGCAATTAGGTTTAGATGAGGCCTTGAGGGTGGCATCCCCACAATGGGATTAGTGCCCTTATGAGAATAGGAAGAAGCACCAGTGCTTTTCCTCTCTCCAGCACAGGAGCCTAGGAAAGGCCCTGTGAGCCCACAGAAAGAAGGAAGCTTTCTAAGCCACGAAGAGGCTCCTCATCTCTGGTGTGGTCAGTTTTTTGGATATTAACCATTCTAATAGGTGTGTAGGGAGGTCTCATTGCTTTTCATTGAATATTATTTAAGCTGTGGGTTTTTTGTAAATGTTCTTTATCAAGTGTAGGAAGTTCCCCTCTATTTCTAATTTACTGAGAGTATTTATCATGAATCAGTCTGGGAGTTTTTCAAGTGCTTTTTTCTGCCTCAATTGATAGGATCATAGTATTTTTCTTCCTTAGCTTGTTGATGTGATAGTTTATATTAATTGATTAAACTATATTCTTTCAGTGGTGACATGATTGCATAGTTAAAAAATCCAAGACTTTAGTATGAAACAACTAGAATTAATAAGAACTTGAGAAGAAGGCTATTTACAATAAAGCAAGAAAAATCAATTGCTTTTGTATATTTGATCAACAAGCATCTATAAATGGGCACAGCAAGAAAAAATATCACTGACAATTTGGACAAAATTATAAAGTCTCAGGAATAAACTTAACAAGAAAGAAAGATATAAGACCTATATAATAAATATACTAAACTATTTTTGAAAAATAAAGAATGAAATTTATTTAGCTCTTCTGGGTCTCTTGCTTTTTCATAACAATTTTAGGATCGGTTTGTCAATTTCTGCAAAAAAGGCAGCTGGAGTTCTGATAGGAATTAGGTTGAATCTGTCTATCAATTTGGGGCATATTGCCATCTTAACAATATTGTCTTTAATTTATGACTTATTTGGGTTTAAATATACTGTACTACTGTTGGCTTTGTATTTATCCCACCTGTCCTATTCTTTTTTTGGGGGGGGGAGCAATTAATCAAAGATTTTTACCATTTCATATCTGCCTTTCTTTTTTTTCTCCAATATACCTTCTATTGCCCTTTATTAGTGATCATTCTAGAAATTACAATATACACACTTGACTTATTAAAATGAGTCTAGTGGCTATAAAATGGCTAGTAAAAATGAGGACTTTCACCAATTCCCAGAACTCAGAGCACTGTAACTCCTCACATAGTCCCTTTTTTTGGCCATTTGTGTAATTGTTGTCTGTGTTTTAATTTTACACATATTTTAAATTCCATGGATGTTACTATTATTATTTGGTACAATCAATATTCATTTCAACTTATTCATATATTTACTCAATTTGTTGTTTTTCCTTTTTTCCTGGACATGTATTCTTCTGTATGGGATAATTTCCTTATGCATGTGATCATTGTCCTTGTACCTGATGAACCCATCTTAGCATTTCCTTTAGTAAAGTTCCACAGGTAATAAATGATCTCAATATTGGTTTTTCTGGAAATGTCTTTGTTTTATCATCATTTGTTGAATGATCATTTCACGGAGTATAGAATTCTTAACAGTAGCGATTTTCCCTCCACACTTCAAAGATGTCACCCGATTATCTTCTAAATTCTGTAATTTCTGTGGAGAGAGCAACGAGAAGTGCTATTGTCTGTATGAAGGTAACATGTCTTAGCTTCTGCTACCCGTAAGATTTTTCTCTTTGGCTTTTTACTTTACTTCAGCAGTTTCACTACCACCTGCCTAGGCGTGGTACTCTTTGAATTTATTCTGCTTAGATTTGTGGTATATTTTAATCTGTCATATACTGTCTTACATTCGTTTTTAAAGTTTATCTTACATTATGTCTTCAAATATTGTTTCTCGTTTATCTATTCAAATATTATTTCTGCTCTATTCTCTTTCCGTCCCTTCCTGACTTCAATTACATATGAGGACTTTTCATCATATCTGATGTCTCTCACGCACTTTTCTGTGTTTTACATCACTTTTCTTTGGGTAGTTCTACTGGCAGATTTTCCTTAAGCTGACTATGATCTGTAGTTCAAACCACATATTTCAGGTACCGTATTTTTCAATTGAAGATTTCCCTTAAATTCTGTAGTGAACTCAATGCTCTGGTGAAATTCTCCATGTGGTCATCTATTTTCTTGATTCTAAGAATCACAGCTGTCGTAAGAGCTGTGTCTAATAAGTCCCGGATCTGGATCACCTGTAGTTCCACATCTATTGTTGGTTCTTTCTTTTCTCTGCTTCTTGATATACATGGTGATTATTAATTAAATGTTGGATATTTAGTATAAATAATTGTGGAGGATCTATGTGAACACTTAGCTTTCGACAAGTAGTTGGAACAGAGAAAGATCCTCCGAATTCAGGCTGCAGCAGAGGCATCTATGTCTCCTACCTGGCTATGATTTCGTTTTCTCTCCAATGTGCAGCTGCAAGAGTATCTACCTTCTGGTTTTGAGGCCGGTTTTGAGTTTCAGACTTTAAAAGTCATGGTCAAATTCTGGTTTACATTTTCTTAGGATGCAGTCCTTCAGGCATTGCAGCATCCCAGCGAAGAGTTTGGGATGGCTAATGGGGCGCCTCCTCCTAGGCAGCCCCGACACTCGAGTTCATTTCTCCAGGCTGATGAAATTTACAAAAGCCCAGTTTACTCCTCAGCCTCCTAGCTTCCATGTTTTATCTTCCTTCTCTCAGCCTCTTAGTAGTCAGTAAATCCCTCAAGTGGAAAATGACTCCGACCGCCAAACTCACTTTTCTCTGCTTTCCCTCTCTTTTGGACTTGGTCTCCCACATTCTGCTGGTCTGGTAGCCTGAATTTCGATTTCAGTCTCTCTGTGTTGTTGATAGCTGTGCAATCACTGCTCTCTGCTCAGATGTCTCCTTGGTTTCTCAGCCCCTCGTCCAGCTCATTTTCCATATCACCAAATGCCTCAGGGGAAATGCAGCACAGAACGTCAGGCTCAACTCGGTGACTGTCTCTTCTCTCAGTGATCTGGGACTCTCAAATTTTGACAGCCCAGCCCAGCTGCTTTCTTATGTCTCTGAACAGATTCTTTTTGGGGGGGGTTTGGGGAGTTAGGTGAGAAGGGTTGTTTTACATGTTGCTTTGCTAATTTTGGAGGATACAGAAGTTTTGCTTTGCTGCAATATAGTCTATCATAGCTGGAAACTGAAGTATCTGCTGGAACATTTTAAAACAAACCTCAGTTACTGTAGTTTTTTGTCTGTATATGTATTACTAGCAGATATCATATGTTTCCTTAATCTAACATGTCTGTTATCAAAAAAATAACAATAATTACTTAGTATAACATAAGATCAAGTCTATGTTCAAATCTTCCCAAATGTCTAAAAAAAAGATCTCCTGAATTTGGACGCAAATGCGGTCCAGACACTGCATTTTGTTGATGTGTCTTTTCATCTATAACAATCTCCTCTCTATTTTACATCATTTTCATTTATAATAAAAAAGTATTTTTTCATGTAGAATTTCCTATATTCTCAATTTTTCTGATTGCATTCTAGTCATTTAACTTGTTCCTCTAACACTCGTGTGTCCCGTAAATCGAAAGTTAGAGAGGTTTGATGATACTCAAGTTTTTGACAAAAATCCTTCAGAGTATTCAGATAGGTTTTTATTATCCTACTCTTAATGATGTTTTATATTGATCAGTAGGCCCAGGTGTTGTCAGCACAAAACAATTGTAAGTGAAAAAGACATTGTCAAAGACATGCTATATGGTCAATTTGTAACTCACATACAATCACCGTGGCTATCTTTAGGTGATATCACTGGTGATTTCTATCTTCTTCATTTTTCTTAGTGTATTTTACTTTTGTTCATAATGCATTTTTATTCAGTTTTAAAGGACAAATAAATTCACCTCAGAATATTCAAGTGCTGTTAGAGAAACAGTATCTGCCATGGAAGAATATATGAGTAGAAAGAAAAGAATAAGACACATTTAACAGGGTTAGTAAATGAATGTCCACAAATCATCTGACCCTGGCATCACACAGTTGAGCAGTGGCTCTCTAAGGGTGGTGCTACCCTCTGTGAGTGTTATGGACTGAATGTTCGTGTCTTCCCCAAATTCATATGTTGAGATCCTGGCCCCCAGTGTGATGGTATTAGTCCACAGCTGGGTTCTCCTGAGTCCTGCTCAGCTTCGCCAGCCTTTCTCCAAGAGGCTGATGTTCCTACCTCAGTCTCCCGTTCCAGCCCCAGACAGAGGCTGTGCTCCATGTGGACCGATCTCTCACGCCTGGGGGGTCTTTAATTTTTTTTCTTCTTTTAAGTCTGTGAGTGAAAGTGTATACCTCCTGGTTTTGACAGGGGTCGGCAGGACCTTCCTGACCATATTCTTTATTCTGTGACTTACACCACCTATCTGTTCTCTTTGCAGCCATATCTTGTAGCAGTTTACTCTCTCCGCAAGATTAGAAAAAGGATCTCTGCTTGATTTCAGCTTGGCCAGCCTCCGTGTTGGCCCACAGCTGCTAAGAAACCTGGGTAAGTGGTGCTCAGGTCCAGCCAAGATAAATCAGGTGCCATACGTGCTGGACTTTGCGCCACTCACCCTCTACAGCCAGTCACTGAATTCCTACTGGGCGCAAAGTACTGCGTGAGGTATTAGTGGGTAAGGTTGGGAGGGACTCAAAGTTAAATAAAACACGGCCTCATCTCTCAAAGGAATTTACAATCGTGCTGTGGAAATAACTGTTAAATCAGAGTTGGCAAGGCCAAGAGAAGGCTTTTTGTGGCTCTGCCTTTAAAATGTGAGCTGCTATTTACTGTAGCCTCTCTGACATCCTCCTGCCCTATTTCTCCAACTTATACATTCTGCCTCTCCTTTGGTCAATATTGACATTAGTTCAATAACAATTATTGGAAGGGGCCTGGTAGAGAGCGGCTCCCTCTAGGTTTTAGAAAACAAGGTAAATACACAGAGAAACAAAAGTGAAGGATGTCTTCAGAGAATAGCCAGGACTCCAGGTTAAGAACAAGGTGTCAGGGAGAGAAGACAGTAGGAGATATGTCAGTAAATAATTACATGAAAACAATAAATCAAAGGTTGTCTGTAAATTGTGTACTCTTCCTAATGTTTACACAAGAAAAAAAGTGTAAGTACAAATATCCTGCAAGCTGAGTCCTATTCCCATATTGTGGGATTATGTGATCTAGTTACAGCACAGATCAAGCTAGGACGAAGAAATCTCCTTGGAATTAGATGGAGTTGGTGAAGCACAGGGACACAATAAAGACTGATTCCCTCAATAATGCTCCAGATCCAGCGCCTTCCCAGCAGCCCTGCACACCTCTGTGAGACTTGGTGAGCCCACACGGAGTTCTCTTGTTGCTTCTGCCCTTGCATGCCACCTTTCTTGCCCTATATCAGGCTGCTCTGATTCATACCATTTAACTCATGGACTCTTGAAATGCCACTTTCTTTCCTACTTGAATGACTTCTAGTTTTATTCATCAATTTCTTTATTTCTTACTGGATAGCTCCTTAAGGATCTAGTAATTTCTCCATTGTTTAAAAATTATCTTAAATATTCAGGTTTCTTTTATGAAAACCCATCATATTTTTCCTAATACCTTTAATTTTAATCAGTTATTGCATTTTCCACAATTAAGCAACATGATATAGTGGTGAAAACAACTGGTCACTGGGGCCACTCTGCCTGGTTCAAAATCTTGCCTCCTCCACAAAGGAGCCATGAGAACTTGGGCAAGGTCCCTGCCTCAGTTCTGTGGTCTGTAATACAGACATGATAATAATGCTAATAGGAATGTTGTTGTGAGTACTAAACAATTGATATGTAATGAAGTGCTTAGAACAGTGGGAAGCACAGATTCAGCCCTCCATAAATTTTAGCTATTTTTATTGTTATTGTCCTTAGCATGATATATCTCCATACTGGAGAGTTATTTTCATTGTTAGCATTTTCATACATGTTGTTTTCACATTAAAAAGAGAGAGAAGGGTATGTTGGGACTTAGATTTTGTCAGAGGCTATTCCGTGCTTTTGCGATATTATATGCTGCCACCTGCTGGAACTATTAGGAATTGTTCCTGTCGCGCGAGGTCGTGATGAACCTTGCTATGTTGTTTGATGTCCTTTCACACTTACACAAAATAAAGAAAGTAAAATATATTACTCAAAACATGCACTCAACTAATATTCATCTGAGCAATTGCTCTCACTGGGCGGTTTTATGAATAACTAAACGTGATCTTAAAACGCTCTGAAAAGCTGTGTAATCTGCAAAAAGACCACGTCAATGTGATTATGAGCATCCTCATATTTATGATAATGACTACAAAGGTTCTCTTACTTATAAAATCCACACTTCAGGGAATATTGTAATGAAAAGCAGAATGCGAGATAAATGTGACATTTGAAAGATTGTATTTTTAAATTAAAAGGAATTTAAATTATTGACATCATGAAACAGTTTTCCTCGTTATTTAGAAATACTTTAGTATAAAATGAAGAAAATGATTAAACAAATAGGAGACACTGATATAAAAAATCAGTAATCTCTAGTCAGAATACTAAGGAAAATATAAAATATATTTTTAAAATCCTTCCGTTAGTTCCCACTAGTTACCAGATTTTTGTCACAGAGTCTGGGGTTCTGTAATGGGAACCATATTTTTGTTATATGCTACTGTTAAGTTTTGAGCCAAAGTGAGAGATAAATCCATGTGAAAGCCCAGAAAAGAATATGGGAGAATTTCGTAAGTAAAGCTTAGAAAATATAACTCCTCATGATTTAAAATTACTTAACCCCACACAGAATCTTAGAACATGTGAGATCACTCATAACAAGAGCATTTAAAGGTAATGAATAAATGCCAAGTAGTAGAGTGTTGGGGCACGTTTCTAAGAGTTAGTTATATTAGTGAATTATCCCATATCCCGTAATAATCACTAACTCATTAAATACTGGATTCTCTGTCTAGGAGATGCGTCAGGATCAAGAACACCAGGTGAGAAAATGTGACAGCTCCTTTCCCAGGTTTCCTGCTGAAGAGGTCTGTGCATCTGTGCACACCTCTGCCCGACCCAGGATCCTACTTTGTATCCTGTGGTATTGTACCACATCGTGGTTAACAGGTTGGATGTCAAGAACACGAGTAAAAGTCATATGAAAGCTAAGAAAGTTTTCAAATCCATCTCTCTCTCTCTCTCTCTCTCTCTCTCTCTCTCTCACACACACACACACACACACACACACACACATTGCCAGACCGCTGAATCTCTTTCTTGGACCCCATAAGGGTAAAGACTCCACAACTGTATCACATGTAAGGAACTTTCGAATACTAAAGTCCAAGTAGTAAATTTAGTCTAATGTGTCACAGCAAGGAGTGGGGCATTGCGATGGCTAATTTTATGTGTCAACCTGACTGGACCACAGGATGCCCAGACATTTGGTCACACATGTCTGGGTGTGTCTGTGAGGGTGTTCCTGGATAAGATTAACATTTGAATCAGTAGACTGAGTAAGGCACATTGCCCTCTCTCATGTGGGTGAGCTCCATCCAATCCATTGGAGGCCTGAATAGAACAGAAAGCCTGGGCCAGAGGTAATTTCGCTCTGCCTGACTGTCTTTGAGCTAGGACATTGGTCTTCAACTGCCTTTGGACTCAGACTTGGACTGGAACTTATGCCGGTGGCTCTGGTGGGTCTCCAGCTTGCTGACATCAGAACCTAGGACTTGTTAGCCTCCACAATCATGTATATAATCATGATAACAAACCTCTTTTATATATATTTATATATATATAATATATATATATCTGTATTCTGGAGAACCCTGTGTAATACCAGTATGTAAAAGGAGAATCTACAATTTCCTGGAATTAGGAAGCTGGAAGAGCGAAGTAACTTTAAATGGTTGTGTGTATTTTCCTGTTCTTTGCTCTCCAGATGCTGGCTTGCGATGCAGGCACCCACACTGAAAGACTGTGCTTTGTACCATCAGGAAGCTTCAGCCCTTCCACCCAACACATAGCAGGTGGCACCTGTGCCTCTGCACAATGGTGGGATTGAAACACAGAGGGCACACGCTGATCAGAAGTAGGTCTGTCCCACTCACGTTTCTATTTTGTCTGAACCACTAAGTAATGCTCTGTGCTTCTTATCCTTCACAGCCTCATCGTACAAGAAGTGGCCCTGATTTACTGTTAACTTCCTGTTAGTGGTCTCTGTGAATCCACAATGCATTTGTGTGTTTATGTCCTTTTTTGGTTTATTTCTAGACTACAGAGTGAGAGCCTGACTGTCAAATTCTACCATATGAAAGTGTTTTTCTTTCCTTGTATTTGGGTCCTCAAGTCCGGAGCCACATCCTTTCTCAGGTAATTTGGCTCATCATGAAGAAGCGTGCACCGAGAGTCAAGGAGAACCAGGACAGGCAGGGGCTGCTCTTCCCGGCAGGTACATATCCCGAGCATTCAGGAGGCCTAGCTGACAAATGAGTGCAAAATGTGACCAAACTTATTAATTACTGAATCACCTTCAATATGTCAGACACTTGTGTGAGATATGTATGTATGTAGATTTGCATACATTTTAACTGTAAGTCCGACAACAACCCTGCAAGGGCAGCATCGCAGGGAGGAAACAGGCCTCAGAGGGTTTAATATCCTACTCAAGGGCCAGCCAGTCGTCTGGGTATGTCTGGCACCAATAGCTCCCTATATTATGTCCATGCTCATGGCTACATAGCTGAAACCCAGGATAGTATCAAGCTCTACTCTTTTTTTTAATCCATCAACATTTTAACTTAACTGAAGAATAGATCTAACATTATTAGCCAACTAATCTGAATTTGTCAGAAGGAAGATGTTACATAAATATCAAATAGGTTGATTTCTTCCAATAAATTTGCTGGATTTGTTTTTCTGTCAGACACTATCCTTGGGCTTACTTCCCATTTTTTAGTACATATTTTCAGAAAAACATGTGCTAAACCACCAAATGACTTAATTTCTTTTTTAACTCGTTCATGCTAATCATGAATGTTCTTAGCTACTACAATATCGTAACTCGTTTCCAGGTTTGTAATGTCTGAATAACTTATGCTTTCAATGACTTCATTGAAATAGGTCTCTGATACTAGTGAAGCTTGTCATTTCCGTGTGAGCCTTCTCTCTATGTCTGCCAGCTTCCCGCTCCGCAGACTTAAGGGCCCATGTAAGGGTCATACTGGCCAGTCTTCTGTCCTTTGCCTTCACGGCTACAAATCCAAACAGAACCGGAAGTTTATACATCTATCTTTTCTGCCTCAAAAGACACAATTCGTGAGATGACACGACCTTAAAATTCAAATTAGTAAAAAAAAAATATTGTGAGGTCCCAAAGGCATCCTTGCTAGCACAACCGACATTGAATTATTCTGAGTCCCTCTTGCCTTCAGGTTTTGGTTATAAATAACGAGTTTCTACTTGTTAACAAAACCTTGCTTTGAATTGATTGCATGAGCATTAATAGTGTCACTTTCCCAAGACGAAAGACAAGAAGCAGAGGAATTGATGGTTTTCTACATCGGTCCTAACTTATGGAGTGTTTGGGAGACATTATGATCTCTCAAGAGGTTCAGCAAGGGTTGTGCTCTTTTGAGCTGAGCCACCCTCTAACACCATCTGGAAGTCACTGCTTCCTATCTGGAGACTCACAGTTCTGGGCAATGATAGCCTCATAATCTTACCTGACTTCCCACCTAAAAGGAAACTGATCCCTTTGCAAGCAGACTCTAGACAGGGACACATTTTCTGTGACTACACAAGTGTTCTAGTCCATGACAAACAAGGTATGTAATAAAATTAATAACAGTACGGAAATAGATTGATATTTCGAATAATCCACTTTAAAGTCAAGCAGATACTTGAAAAATGAAATATATGTTCCTTAATTTCTATCATAAAATTGGAGAAATGACTTGAAGAATAAAAGCTCTGTGTTCACCTTCTAGCCTCGGTGAACACAGCTGTGTGGCCTTGTCCAAAACATGTCTTTTCTGGGCTTCAGTTTTTTATTTGAAAATTTATTTTTCTTTTCTCTTCGCATCCCCTAAGTGTTGGCATGCCTCCAGATCCAACCCCTGAACACTCATTCCCCTTGGAATCTCCTCCAAAATCATAATTTTAAATACTGCCTTGCATATACATGTTGCTGACTCCAAAAATTCATATCTTTTACTGCAATCTCTTCCCAAACTCCAAATTCACATGATCACCTCCTTACTCAACATCTCTTTTTCGGTTTCCAATAATCATTTAAAACTCAATATATCTAGGGCAAAACTTTTAATTCTCATGACTTATCAAAACTACTTTTCTGAATTTGAACATTGGATGAATATTTGATAATATTAGGAAATTATTTTTCATTTCTTAGGGATGATAATAGTATTGTGGTTGTTCAAAAAAGATTTCTTAGGGTATGAATAATAAATGATATGAAATAAATAGCAAGAATAAGTGATGTAAAGTCTCGGGTTTACTTAAATAGGCCAGTGGTCGTGGTGGTGTAGGAGACCGAGGAATTAAGGTACAGATGAAACAAGGATCTTGGTGGGTTGATGGTTGCTACAGCTGGGTAACGAGTGTCTGGGTTTTTGCATTACTACCCTTTCTAATTTTGGTTATGTTTACATTTTTCCCTAATGAAATTTTAAAAGGAAACTACCTCTTCACCATCTGAATAAAGGGCACAACCGCTAACTCAGTCACTGTGAAAAAAAATCTGAGAATGATCTTTGGCTTATCTTTTTTTCTCATCTGTCTCACATCTGCAAAGGCTCTAAGTTGGGAACAATGATTTTCATGTCTGTGTAACAGTAAAAAGGCTGGAGCAGTGAGTGCAGGGAAAGTAAGGAACGAGATCACAGAGGTGCCCTGACGCTTCCTATGGAGAGTCTTAGAGGTCACAGCAAGAATTTGTATTTTATCTTCTGTTTTACCCTGCGTATGATGGAAAACCACTGGACAATTTTGATCAGAGGAGAACAATCAGACTTACCTTTGGCAAACATCATTATGGATGGTGTGTGAAGAATTGACATTAAAGAGCCAAGAGTGTAAGAGGGAAAACAATTAGATGCTATTTCAGTAGTCCAAGCAGAAATAATGGCTGCTCAAAATTGTGGTCTCAGTGGAGATTGGAGGGGATTTGGTATATATTTCTAAGGTATTGCTGCCACGATTTTCTAATGGATGGATAAATGTAAGGTGACATTATTGAGTTAAAAAATCTCTAAATTGTCCTTCAGCCTTAAAATGCCATGAATGTCACTAGTCCTAGAGGATGTGGGTGTTGCAATATGTACCATTAATTCTCTGCCTTCTGGGAGTCGCCCCCTTGCAGTGCATGCACTACAGCAGAAAGAGCATGTCCTTTGGAGTTGGAGAACAGGGGTTTGAGTTGGAGTGGGTAATGCAGTGTGCCCTGCAGAGCCACAAGAGAATTAAATGATACAGTGTGGGAGAATCTCTTGGGTACCATGCAACATGGTGTAGGGACTCAACAAAAATATTTCATTCCTCTCCAAATTACCTGCCCTCTACAAGGGGATTCCTTTCTCTGGTTTACCGGGCTATGGGGTGGCAATCTTCCTTGCACATTCTTGGGCTCCATACTCAAGATGTCCCTAACAATGCACTCCCTTCTTGCCCTTTAGTCTGTATATTTGTGTTTATTAGAGTTGAGATGACAAAATCAGAATTTCCAGAGAAGTGACCCTTAAATGGGACTAAAATGAAAGTGTCCTTAGTTTGAAATTTCAGGTCTTTATTATCTGTTTCATCATATCTAGCCTGGGTTTACTCATAAAGTGTCAGTATTGCATTGACTTTTTAATAAAACTTCTAAATTCAGAATTACTAACATATAATAAAGCTTTCACATGCACATGTGTAACTACTTTATATTCCTTTGTATTTTTCTCTCCTTTCTTCCTTTTTTGTAAGCCTTAGTTAACGGTTTACATTCTCTTGTACATGTAGATCAGCAAAAAGAGGACACAAGAAATCGAGTTAACAGATAATATTTCTATAAAATCTTGACTGTTTTATCAGTACCTTCATTTTATTAATATTGGATACATATAATTTGGTGATGAGACATCCAATTTTATGTAATAGCATCACAGAATTTTACTTGGGAAAGTTCAATTTTTAAAATATTTATCACTGAATATCCTATTAAATAAATATTTAGGTAGAATTTTTGTTAGATAATACTTTTTTTAGATAGTAATTGGAATATCAGTGAGCTTTCAGAAATTATGCAAGTTAGGCAGCTGACTTCTCCCCATGCATGACATCTTGGTAGAGCCTCAAAATCTAGTATGAAACATGACAAACAGATGTTTAGACAGTATAGTTAGGAAGATAACAGAAGAAGCAAGCTAATAAAAACCCATGACACCAAAGGCAAAGAATTTCATTTCTGTGCATTTCTGTTATTTACTTGTATAACTTCTATTGGTCAGTAGCGGAAAGAAACCCACCACACGGGCATGTCCTTCTCCAGTGTCCTATTTAAGTCTAATCATTTAATCTCTAGACAGCTGATTGCCTCCTTCTGTACTGTGTACTTTCTGATGTTCAATTTATAAAATATTTCCAAGTATTTTAATTTTATCCACTTGTTGCAATTATTTTTAATTTTACTGCTTGGTAGAAACATCCCGAGTCCTGAAACTACCTGGTTTATTCATCCTAAGCACTGAAACTCGGCAGTTGGTGAATCATCCCATTACCTTCAGGTAGAACCACGCGTCCTCAGGCTTTCACAGTGTTCTGGTCACATCTCGGTTAGAATTCATACGATGTTCTAGTGTGATCACGTGTTTTGCCCACCTCTCTTCCTTTCATCAACTCCTCTGGCCCAAGCCTAGGTCATACGGGTCTTGTGGGCTAGAGGCTGGGCTTTTCTTGTCTGCCTTCTCCCCTATCCCTCTGAATATGTTGATCTGGCACGTAGGACTCAGTAAATATTTTATTACTGAATAAATGGATAAGTAAGCAAATTAGTTTACTATTTACACTTTGGACCAAAAAAAATGACATAATATCTAAACAAAACATGATAGCACCTCCTGAAAGTGAGGACTAGCCTCAGATAAATGTATGGACTGAGGGGGGAGTCCATCTTTGGTATCTCCACTCTCACATTTTCCCTCCAAGCAGAGTCACTCGCCTGCAGTGCTTTCATTTCTCTCCAATTCACTCTCTCCATTTTAATAAAGAGACACTAAACTGTGATAACTACTAGTCCCCAAAGGACAATCGCTCAGCACAATAGAAGTTTATTTCTCAATCACAAAAACAGTCCAAGATGACCGTTCCCAGTCACCAGGCGTCTTTCCTCCTTGTATTCATTCAGGATCTGGGTTCCTTCCATCTGTGGCTGCTCTAGCGAACAGGAGGGAAGAGCAAGTGAAGGGGGAGGGTGTACTTCTAGAAGCCTTGGTTCTGAAATGCTGCACATCACTTGCACTCACGCTCTACTGGAGAACTAGTGACGTGACCACACCTTCATCCCAAGGGGCTGGGAAGTGCAGACCGTGGGTGGGCACCTGCCTCCCAGCTAGGACAGTGCCCTACGGTTGGAGAACATGAACTGCGGTACAGCCAGCTATCCTGCCACACTACACGCGCCTGCCATTGAGGAAAACTTACCCCTGGACACTTCGTTCCCAGCAAGCTACAAATGACTCCTAACGCTCACTGCCTTTCCTACCTAGTGGAGGTCTCACACTTATCCAAAATCAGAACATGGACCCCAAAGGGCACTTAGATTTATTACTAAGCAGGTAGGAAGGAGTGGTGATGGGAATGTCAGAAATCCTCTGAAATTCTGCGAGACTGACGTCCAGTTGTGTATCAAATCATGTTGGTTGAAATAGTAGATCCTCAAAACTGTGTATGAAGCATTCCAAATTGATATCCATGCTACGCAGTTTGAGCATAAGAGTGAACAGGCTAATAAAAGCTAACATCGTCTCCATCTAAATAACTCCCTACAATAGAATCACCTGAGTTTCTTACAGGAGCAACTGGTGTAGCCACAATGTAATACTAAAGATTTGAATATTAACACAGACACTTTAGATGCCAAAGAAAATACCCCTTTTATTACAAATATGGCTCAATTCTAATGAGTATGTAATTCCCTGTGATGAGAGTGGGAGGCAAGTAGCATTGTGAGCCCTGAATGGGAAACAAATGTGGCCTCTGAGAACGCTAGCACCCAGGCCCGTGTGCAAACACCCCAGTGCAGGGAACCAAAGTATCATGGCCCCTATTCTACAAAAGGCGGCAGAATAATGGTCTCGTACTGAAATATCCAGCTCTGACACTAATAACAAACAGGAGCACATTTTGTTTACCTTTGTGCATTTTTTACTTATTTTCATTTGTTGATGTAAAAAACCTCAGATATGATGGTTTAATAGAAATGGAATTTTTTTAAAAAACTGAATTTCCACAAATTGAATTGAGTATCTGCACATTGTGAAACTCCACAATTAAATACTACCATAAAAAGTCAGGCACACTGTGAATTTGAATGGGCCCCAGAGCTTTCCCCCATTTGTATATGAATAGCTACAAGTTCTGAAGGCCAAGTGAATAGTCTAAAGACAGATATTTATTACACAAAACATCCTATGCGATGTACCTTACTGGAGAAATTTTAGAATGTTCTTAAATACTTGCAAAATATCCTTAATATCATATTTGAATGGCACGTCAAATATATTCAGACATAAAATGGGACCTAATTATGCAATATTTTCACTCCAAATATTCTGTGAGAAGGACAGTTTTGTTGGTACGCAAACAATAACACAGAAACTAAAGCAGACACTGGAATTTCCCCTTTCCCTATATGACGGGGTCAAAATCTGGCTGTGCATCAGAATTACGTGGCAAATTTCTAAAAGGACAGAATCTAGGTCCTATGTTCAGAGTTTCTCATTCAGTATGGTTTCTGTGGAGGCTGGGGATTTGCATTTTATTTAACTAGCACAGCAGACGACTGTGATGCAGTTGGGTCATAGGATTGCGGATCATTGCTAAGGATTTTGAAAGATTTAGAACAGTGCTTCTCAAACTTCATTGTGCATGCAAATCACTGGCTCCCAAGGATTGTTGTGAATATCAAATAAGAACACACAGTACTTTGCACATCTTGAGGCTTAACCAATGTTAGATATGGTTGTTTTCATTAAAGGCCAATGAAGGTTAGAAAAAAGGAAAAATGTTCAATTATTGGAATATAATGGAAAGAAAACTGTGTGTTAATGTGTAGGGAAAACAGACAGTAATTACAGACAGGTGATGCCATATACCGAGGCTTCAGGCTCCTGGGGCATGCCCGTTTTAATCCTGACAGACAAACAACAAACAGCCTTCAAAGAGGGAACCCTGTCTCCATCCTCACTCCTTTCCAATGTATTCTCCACACTGGAGTCAGAGAGAATTGTTTGCAAGCCAGACTGACTGTATCATTTCCGCTTTAAAATCTCTCATTGACTTCCCATTGCCCTTAGGATAAAAGTAAGATCTTCCACAAAATCAGCTGACGCTGTTCCCTTCGCCCAAGACCCTCCATCTCCCCCTCAAGTCCCACTCACATGAGTCACCATTCCCCTCCTCAGGTACCACTTCCTCTGAGAAGCCTTTTCCCAACTCTGTTTTCCCAGTCCAAACACTTTCAGACTTTATTGCAGCTTCTCTGCTTATTTTCCTGTGTTCTCCTGTAAGTCTGTAAGAACAACGAAGGCTAGCATTCTCATCTTGATCACTGTTTAATCCCCAGCAGCTACACAGTGCCTGGTAGACAGTTGGTGTTTAATAAATATTTGTTGAACAATATGTATCACTCACCTTTAATTAAGAAGAAAACCTCTTTTTAAAAATCCTTTCTGTGATTCACACTGGAACCTCCTTGGAGTGTTTTCTACAAACCATAATATGGCTTGATCAACAGATTTACACCTCAATTTATACAAGTTATATTACCCATGCTTTTACAGATTTCAGTTATTTTTTCCTCTGTGAGTTTCTTTTTACACACAAATAAGAACTGATTATATCAGTCATCAACACATGGAAATATAACAAAGAGTAAAATCTACTCCTTATAATTACTGTGTATTCATAGAGTGAAACGGCACTTCAGTTGGGCTTAGAAAAAGGGATCAAACATAAATTTCATTTTGGGTGATTACAGATGTTGCTGGAAATAATAATGTATCACGTGACATGGTAGAAATTCAGTTAAATTGTAACTTGGGTTTCCCCAGGCCACACCAATCCCAAGAGAACAACAAAAGATGGCAAGGCAAACACTGCTTCCTCACCCTGGAAGACCCTCCCAATCCTTGGAAAACAAGCAGAGGCGGCCAGGCCAGCGGAATCTGATCTCAAGAACTGAAAGTCTCTTGTTCTCTCCGTGGGTGCCAGCCCCTCCTTGGTCGAGGACAGCCTTCCCTGTCCCAGTGTTGCCACTGGTGCTGTTGCTGCTGCTCCTGTTGGCTTGACTCCACCACTAGTCTGCCATCTTGCTCCTGGTTTCCATGTCCTTATTATGTGATGAGTCCCATTCCTCCTGCTATTCAGTCAGTCACCAAACATTTGTTGAGCTCTGTGTCAGTCACCAGGCTGGCTGCTGGGAAAGCAGCATGAGGAAAGTAAGCCTGCTCCCTGTTCCCGTAGAACCTGGGATAGAGCAGTGAGAACTTGCTGTTCTCACTGGGGTAGGGAGAGCTTTGCAGATCCACTCAGGGTGGCCTTGGTTCTGCTCTTCTCTATGGTCCCTTCTCGTAAAGAACCTTGAGTGGCCTGGGGCTGGATGACCTCCCAGTGGGCCTGCCGGAAGCATCTCCCCATAGCAGAAGACCAACCTGTATCCCAGGGTCCATCCAACACCCTCCTCCCTCCCTCAGGGGAGTTTACTGCCCACCAAGAAACTGTATGAGACTCTGGGCTGCTTTTTATCCTCCAGTCTAAGAGAGTTAACTATGGAGTCCAGCTGTTATTTCTTACGGGTCTCATCTGTTCCCATGTGAGCACATCAAGCGCTCACAAAAAAGAAGATGAGGAAGATCTCCACTAAAATGCAAGTTGCTACCTAGGTATGAAGATGAAGCTATTCTAGTAGCTTCATGAGTAAGACTTCAAACGCTATATCAGTATTTAAAGATGGGCACATTACCTCCACAGAGAAAACTAAGGCAGAGCTTCTAATAATTCTCCACCTGGCAATTCTGACCTCACCCTCTAAGTCTGAAATTGAATAAGCAGAAACCCTCAAAGTTGCAATAAACTTCTTTACAAATGAAAGAAACAACATTTGGCAAACAGGAATATTCATTCATACTCCAGTTACCTTCTGGTTATTGGAAAAGAATCAAGGAAACAGAGAAGGGTCCCTCCTACGCCCAGTAGTTCACCCAGGAATTTACTGTAACCCAGTAAAACACAAGGCGGAGTCCAAGCAATAAAGATAAACTGGTGTTTTAAACAGGTAACAAGTACTAGATAAATTGCATTCTACAGCTACACAGAGTTGGGGAACTGCAGTGTGATGAGGGAATATGAAATACCGAGAGAGACTGGAAGCAATTTAGAGAACGCGCAAGTTAGGAAGTGGAATAAAGAACGATAAAGCTTTTTCTGAACCAGAGGGTCTATAACAGGCAGCATGTATACATATATATAATGTAAATATATATATATATATGTTTTTAATGTCAGTTACTCAGGACAGCATCCAGGCAATGAGATATCCAGAATCCAGATAACATGAGGTGAAATCAGAGTGAGTTCAGAACGTCTGCTTCAGGAAGAAAGAAAACAGAGAGAAATATTTAGTCTGTGCACAAAGGCAAGGAAAAAATGGTGAAAAACAAAACAAAAACCAAAAGCCTGCTCTAGAAGAGGAATCAGCCAGTCCGACGGCGGTAAAGCAGGGCATGCTGGCCAGATGAACAAACTCTTCAACTCCCGTTACGGGGTTTATCTCGGGCAAACCGTGTCTGCTCACGCATTCCTTCACGGTGTGGCAAAACTAGCGTGTATACTTTTAAACTACTGACATTTTATGCCCTGAGCCTGGAAGGATATTATTGAATAAGGCTAACATTTGATATTTTTTGATCACTTCCTACTGACTAGGAACATTTCTGAGACCTTTACTTGCATTTTCTTTCTTCTTCCTCCCAACAGCCCTTGGAGGTGGGTGTTCCTAGTATCCCTATTCTACGGATCAGGAAGTTGAGTCCGAGAGAGGCTAAGCATTTTCCCCAAAGTGACCAGTGGGACTTCCATGACAGGCCTTCTCACTCCAGGACCCCAAATTTGAAGCATTTCTTTGTACTCTTTTTGAAAATTCTTCCCCGATCTCCAAGGCTGGACTAGATGTCTCTCCTGTGCACTCCTTTTCAGGCTGTGTATCTCCCTTGGATGTCAAGGCCTGGTTTTGACTTTTTATTCAACACAACTATGAACTCCTTGAGGTGAGCACAATATCTTATTGTTGTATCACTAGTGCCCGTGTATAACACACCCTTAATTCATATTTGCTGAATTATTGAAAGACAAACTTACAAATCAATGAATATTAAAACAGCAAGAACAACAGAAGAAAATACAGCATCAAGATGTCAAAAGAATGACTCTGGGACCTGACCTGGACAGCTTTGGTGTGGGGCATGCAATTGGGCTACCAGCTTTGCCAGAGGAATTCACCTTATTACATTAGTAAATTTAGTTATTTGGCTCTAGATGCTTTCCAGATTTGCTGCACCTTTTTCTAGCACCAGAAACCTAAACTGGTTTAATTATTCAAATTGTAATATTTCTGCTGGATCTGTTCTCCCACTAGCCTAATTTGTAAAATATTTATTTTCAAGGAACTGATAAAAGAGTTTATACATTTTACTTATCTAATTAAGCTATAATTTAAATACATATATGATACATGCCCAATTTGAAAGTATGCCTTCCTGTTCCTGAATAGTTGTGGTTTGAAGAAATTTTGCCTATAACAACCACCCAATATTGGAGGAAAATAATGTTATCCAAAACTGGAAACCATCACTCTTGAACAACGAAGAGGAAAACGAATGTACCACAGTCCAAACATTCTAGAAGAAGGAACACTGTGCAATAAAATTAGGAAAGAATGTTCCCCCCACGTTTATTTATACAAGCTCCCATCCCTTCTAATAAAACTATTTGGACTAGTGCTTACAATGTTTACAGTGCATATGAATCACTATTGCTAAATGCAGGAAATCTTGTTAAAATGCAGTTTCCGACTCAGTGGGAGTGGGGGGTTGGTGAGGGGTTTGGGGGGGGGTGGCGCTAGAGACCCTGCATTTCTAACAAGCTCCCAGGCAAATCTCCTGGTGCTGGACCATGGAGCACAATTTTTGCAGCAAGGATCTAGAGCATAATTATTTCCAGGACTTTAAGGACAAGAATAACCTGTGCCCATTAATAGGTATCTGATGGCCTCTGGTTGAATCTTAAGGGTGTGAGTATTTCTTAATTGTATTTTGACTTATCTTAATATACTTAGCTGAGTTATGTTGATTATATTTTGTAAAAACAGTCATTTCCTGAAAAATGTTTCATGTCTTTCTAAATTAATCCAAAGTATAATATTCTAGTTTTCTATTGTTGTGTAACAAACTGTCACAAAAATCTACTGACTTCAAACAAGAGCAATTTCATTCCATCTCACAATTTTGTGGACCAGGAGTTGAAGCAGCCACTGCCTGAAGTCACTAGCAGTATTCAGCTGGCAGCTAGTCTGGTCTTGAGCTTCCACGTGTCTTCAGTTACATCTGGTGCCTACAGAGCAGTGGCTAGAAGGCTGAGCTCCTCTGGACCCCTCTCCCATTCCATGGTTTCAGGGCCTCTCTGGATGGCCCATTCAGCAGGGCAACTGGTCATCTTACATGATGTTTCAGGTTTCAAGATCAAGGCAGAAGCTGCCAGCCTGCTTAAAAGCTAGACACACAACCTGTCATGGCATCACTTCCACCATACTCTATTAGTCAAAGCCATCACAGGGCAGCCAAGTTTCCAGGGAAGGAGAAACAGACTCTTGCTGCGGACAGGAGGAGTATCAAGGAATAAGCAACCATCTTGAATTTCCCACAGTCAGGTAACATCAAAGAGCAAATCAACATCATGGAATCAGTGCACAGCTGTGTATCTGTGTGGAGGGGTAGGAAGGACTGAAATATTTATACTGAATTTTTCCTCTATAAAATTAGTCATAAGTTCAATTTGAATTTATTTGCATCTCTCGTCACTTCACTTGACAATTGTACTCATAAGATAGAACACACTTAGGTTTGCAAATATGTTTATTAGTGTTTAGAAATTTATACAATCTCTCTAGGTCTCAGTCTTTTTATTGTTAAATTAAGAGTAAAAACTTACTGATTGCTAAGCCCCCTTAGAACTCTGTGATTCTAAGATATTTAATCTATTTTGTAATCATATGTGTAATATATTTGTAGTTTTTAAAAATATTTAATATATTTAATGTCTCAAAAGTATGCCAATTGAAACAAAAAAGTATATATATATGAACTTTCATATATATATAATTAAATATATATATAATTACCTATTTATACCCTCTCTGCCTCATCTTGATTTCCAGCAAGTTCTTCAAGAGCTTCTGCATAATTTAACTACTGCTTATTTAAAGATTTACCACTTTAATTATAGACATCCTCCCTCTTTGAAAATCCTTTAGATGTTTAGGGAAAGCTTACAGCTCATTCAAGCCCATATAATTTATTTATATAACATAATTTTCAAGCTTAACAAAAACATTCCTCAGTTCAAATTATTATTGACTATTTTAAATCTTTTGACCTTTTTATGTTTCCTATAAAACATTCTTTTGCAGCTATAATTTCTAAAAATTTAGAGCATAAAAATATCGCACCCATTTACTACTACCTCTAGCCCACACTAAAAATGAGTGATAGGGAATCTTTAGGTTGGCATTCAGACATAGAATAGAGAGGGGAAAAAGGGGTTTATATTATCATAAAAATGTCATGGAAATTTCTAGATGGTTCTGTAAAACTACCGGTACATACTGACTTTTAAAGGGAGTAAAAAAAAAGTTGTTACTTAGGCTGTAAAAAAAAAAGAGGGCTGGAATTAGGAGAAATGAACACCTTCAGATGCACTAGGTGCAGCACAGGACACACCAGATGAGAATAAAAGACAAAATGAGAGAGGGCATGGCAGGGGGAGAAAAGCCCATGTGAAGAAGGAAAGGAGAAAATATGGGGTCTGAAGATTTGGGGCTGAGCAGCCAATGCCAGCCAGTGGCTGCAGGTGTTTACGGGAAACGCAAAGGCTCCTGGAACGTAGGGACTTGTGGTGCCAACCAAGATTTTCACACAGTGCATCTGCCGAAGGTATCGTGCATCCTTTTTTCAATGTAAAATGGAAACATACTTAAGATAGTTCTTAAATACACATGGTTTTATCCCAAAATTTGGAAAGTGTTTGTTACAACCTGAATTGAGGCCCCCCCAAATTCCTATGCTGAAACCTAACTTCCTGTACCTCAGGATGTGGCCAAATTTAGAGGAAATCTGGACACACAGAGAGACACCAGGGCTACATGCACAGAGGGGAGACCATGTGAGGACACAGGGAGAAGGCGGGCATCTACAAGCCAAAGAGAGAGGCCTCAAGGGAAACCAAACCTGCCGACACCTTGATATTGGGCTCCCAGCTCCTGGAACTGTGAGAGAATAAATTTCTGATGTTTAAAACACTCAGTCTGTGGTATTTGTTATGGCAGCCTGAGAAAACTCATATAGAACCTTTGTATAATGCAAAGATTGTGAGGTTTAATCCCAATTCCACCACAGACTAACAATGTTCTCTAAGGCATGTTTTTTAAATAAACTTTTTTGTTTTAGGATAGTTCTGGATTTACAGAAAAGATGCAAAGGCAGTACAGAGTTCCTATAAACCCAAAAACCAGTTTCCCCTCCTATTAACATCTTATGTTTGTATGGCCCATTTGTCACAATTAATGAACAACTGTTGATACATTACTATTAACTGAAGTCCATACTTTATTTGAATTTCCTTGGTTTTTACCTAAAATGCTTTTTCTGTTCCAGCATCCCATCCAGGACTCCACATGACATTTAGTCATCAGGTCTCCTTAGGCTCCTCTTGGCTGTGACAGTTTCTCAGACTTTCGTTGTTTTTGATGAACTTGAAAGCTTTGAGGAGGATTGGCCAGGTATTCTGTAGAATGTCCCTCTACTGGGATTTGCTTATGTTTTTCTCAGGGTAAGACTTGGGTTATGGGTTTTGGGGAGAAAGAACATAGAAGAAAGTGCTATTCTCATCACATCTCAAGGGTACGTGCTATCAACAAGGCTCATCACTGGGGATATTGACCTTGATTGCCTGGCTGAGGTAGTGCCTATTGGGTTTCTCCACCATAACATTACTTTTTGCCCCCTTTCCATACAGTAAGGCAAGATTTCAACCACTCTGAACTTCAGTGTCTTTCTGTTGTAGAATATGGACAAAACTACCTCAAATAGTTTTGGAAGCAATTCTACAAAATGATGTTTTCATTCTACTGATGGGCCTGGGGCAGTATCTACTCTCATCTACAGCCACCTTGAGCAGGACAAGGAAGTTGCATATTCCCATGTATTTCACTCTCCAGTTCCAAAGCCAACATGTGTCTTCTAAGATTCTCTCCGCTTTTCCATTCCCCATGAGCCTGCAGCCTCCAATTTCAGACTCCATCCCCTTCAATATCTCTCCTCATCTTCTTAGCTGAGGAAATTTTGAATCATAACACCAATCACTTACGACAGTCTTCAAGGGTACAAAAGTCTCCTATACTCTCCCTGGTAAATCTTATGGTCACTTCTCTTTAAAACACTGGAAAACAATAAGTAACAATTTTTCATCATACTTTATTTTCCTATTTTACTTGTATGAAATGTAGCATGCCTGGAATATAGGGGAATGCCCAATACATGGAGTTCTCTCATCTTTCTCAGTATTACCTTTGTCCGACATATCTGTGTGAGTCAAGTTTCTGTTGATAAACCCAAGGGAAGAAATGCTTTCAAAGAAACCAAGAGGGTCGAGGATGAAGCTGGAATTGAGAGCGTTTTCTTTTAAGAGAGGTCTCTTATGAGTTGGGGCTTTGTGTGTGTGTGTGTTGGAACGCGCCTTCAACACTCAGCCAGGCATTGACAAGTCTGCCTTAGCCGTCACTTGCTGCCCGTTCAGAACCTCATGGTCAGCTGGAGGTGGGAACTTGAGACCTTCTCGGGTTCTTCCTGTGCACGTGCACAGTCCCGAGTATGGACACGTCCTTCCAGACTCCCAGGAACACGGAGGAGCTTTTCAAGGGCCTTTATGGACATTTTCTTTCCCTGCTATTCCTTTTAAGTTTTCTAGTTAGCTGACAGTGTGTTCCAAAGTTATCTCAGCTCAGGCAGCTATGACGTCAAACGATTGCCCCTGATTGTCCCCATCAATGCCCCCAGGGAAAAGGCTGCTTCGCCAGGACCATCTCTGAGCCTAATAAAATTAAAACAGCCTTACAGTTGGGTTTTCAGGGAACTGCCAGGTAGGTCAAATAATGACAAGCTGAGAAAGGAGCTTTAAAGAGTTCCAACCCTTTCTGACCCTGCCCGTGGCTGTGGGATGTTGGTGTTCACTGTCACTTTGAGATGTGGGTTTTCACTGTCACTGAAGGACTCTGGTTTTCAAGGGTTCCATGGAATTAGGGAGAGGTAATGTGGACAGGGCAGGTCAAAATACCACAAAGCTAGCCACTCTTTCCAAAATTTGTCTGTTTTTCTTTAATAAACATCCCTTGAATTTTTGCAAGCCTTTAGTTAATTACTAGAATGCTATTAAAACGTTGATTTTGACAAGTTTGCTGGTGTTCTTGTTGCTTTTATGGAGGGAGGATTTTTGAGGTCTTTTCTCTGCCTTTCCCAATGACATCACTTGATCTCGTATCTAATTTTATATTCTTAATTTGTTTTCTGATTTTCTTATACAAGAGCCAGAAAATTTTACAAGCTTCAGGCCTCACAAGACTTTATCTGTCCCTGGGGCCAAGCAATTATTTTAAGTCCTTTACAGATATTAACCCATTTAATCTTCACCACAATCCTGTGAGGCTGGCCCTATATTATCACAATTTTACCTAGAAGTGTACTTAAGCTCAGAGCTACCCAGTTAACAGCCCAAGTCATACAACTTTTTTAGTAAACTAACAGCACAAAGTCATCCAGCCGGCGATATTAGACCCAGGCACCCAGGCTCCAGGATCCAAGCATGCAACCACGACACTAACACAACTTAAAATTGATAGCAGGTGCTTCCTGCTATTAACGATCTCCAGGCTCCACCCCAAACATGTGCTAAACCATCTCATTTCTGCAGCTCGTTTTTGGATATTAACTTTAGTTTCTCCTTCTGCCAATTCCTTGTCAGCCCAGATTTTTTTTTCCCTTGAAATTAGACATCATTGCTCTACCCTAGAGTTTCTATTTTTTCTAAATATCCATTACAAATGATCAGTTCCATAAATTGTTTATCACCAATCTTACGGAACAATATTTACTTACCAAGTTTTGGGCACTATTACTGTTTTTTATTGAAACACTACTCGGATAAAAATACAGGTATAAATATAAAATTTTTACCGTAATATTTAATCAATTAACCAATAGGCACTTACTATATACCCCTATAAATTATAATTGAATTGGGATAAATCCCCTAAAAATGTAGGTAAGAGATTGAATTTTCCTGAAAGAACCATTAAGAGTACTATAATCATAGATAAAAAAGAGAATGATTAAGCACCAAATTATTTGGTATAGGCTAAAAACACAGTAAGAGTTCAGAGAAAGGGAAGGTGAGAGGAAGGTGTGTGGAGCAGGTAAGAACTGGGATGAGCCACGTAAAACATGATGGTCATTTATAGGCAGAGAGACGGGTCAAGGGTACTCCAAAATCTGTGAATATAGGCAAGGGGATAAATAATAACTATATATATATATATACATATATATATATATTTCCTGTCTTTCTTCCAGAAATAGTTTATGATAGAGTAATGGGCTAGTGGTAAGCCTGTTGATTAGAACAAAGGTTTCATGTTGAGAAATGGAAGAAGAATTTGAGTGTCGGAGAGGAGGCAATGGTGAATGGGTGATGGAGATTATTGATGAACAGAGGGGTATCTTCCATGACCAGGAAATGACATTGTATGGTTTCTCAGTCCCAAGCCATTATTTTTCCTAATTTCTCTCTCTTCTAATTTTTATTTGTTGTCCTTAATAGGCATAATCTGCCAGCTATATTTACACAGGAATGCTAAACTGCACCTTGTCATTAAACTCATTCTAAAAGTCCCTGAGAGAGGACTGAAGAAACCAAGGATCATATGATGCAGTTACAATGCATTGGATATATGTTGGTAGCTTCATAATTTATAGTTCCTATCACTTATACAAAGGACGCCTGGTGAATTTTTACTTCTTATCATAGTTTATTCTGATATCTAGTACTACAAAATCAGTTCCTCATTTCAAGAAAGTAGGAAAAAATGGGTAAGTGAGGCTCATTCTCCTAGTGTTCTATTCAGTAGCCTGGCTCAGTCGTCATTTCACGTTAGACTTCACAGCAGCAAGGACAAGAAGGACTGGAGCACAGGGGCTATGATACTCCTGTCCATATTTGGTGTCAATAAGACCATCAATGAATTAGAATTAGATGATATCTAACAACTTAACAATTAGAATAAAACATAACTCCTGTTTTCCCATTAGTAAAACATTGTGAAATAAATGAGTGCATCCTTAGAAAGGAATAGATATCTGAAAAACTAAATTAGCCAAGAAAAAAAAATGGACATATCTTATGAATTCTACTAGGAGAGAAAAATAAGTTTTCTGATTTCAGTGTCCAGTGTCTCATTAAGTTCACACTAATTTCATTTTACTGGAACTTTTCCCTCAGTACAGAAAAACTCAGAAAAACACAACGAAAAAAAGACACTCATAATTACTGCACGTAACATGTAATTGGTGTTCATATTTTGATATACGATCTATAAGGCTGTTTTTTTCTACGCATTTAAAATATGCTTTTTAAAAATTGCATGCTGTATATATCATTTTTCATGCATTGCATATTATTAAATTTCCTTCCTCAATAATTTAATGGCTGTCTATCATAACATTGTATGAGGTACTCTATTTTACTTAGCCATTTAGATTGTTCCCAATTTTTTCTATTGCAAATAATATTGTGATGAGCATCCTTGCACATACGTCTTTCCATATATGTATGGAATTTCATTTTAAAGAGTGATGCTAACCATGAACTAGATCATGAAAAATGTAACTCCCTCATTCTTACTATGTTCAAATAAATGAATAAGATTAAAATTATGCATATCATCTCCACCTCTCCCATCAGGTATTTGATGGGTAACTGATAATTAGCAACTGCTCCTACAGTGATCTCATTTACACTAATTAACAAAATCAAATAAGGTTGAAATTTATTGTCCTGTTCAGTGAATCATGAGTCTGGCAGCTGCGACTACCAAGGCAGGCATTTGTGCCTGGCTATTAACAGATTGTCTGAAAAAGTATTTTGCTTATTACCTTCTAATGAACTTATTTATTGGAGAAAATATTTTAAGAAATATATCACCAAATTTCTCCACTGAAAAATTTCAGCTGATTTTTACATTGAGATTTCCTATATAAAAGAGGAAATTCCTTCAATTAATAAAGTTACCTTAAAGACCCAGGATGCTCTGGAGAACAGCCACTGTGAGATGCTCTATGGAGGAGGAAACTTTCTTCCCTAGGGTTTTCCTCTGGTGATGTTGGTCAGAGAAAGACAGGACTGCTGAGTGGAGACTGAATTCATTTGGCAAGTACTTTGCTCTTTAATCTTCCATCTCATGCTTAATCTATTAGAGTATCCATTTCGGACATTCCAATCTTATCTTTTTATCTGTATTTACACAAAAGGACCAAGATCCAAGTGTGTTCACTGTCAGCATAAGAACAACAAGGAAAGAGAGCGATGGGCGTCTGTTGGGATTAGAGCAGTTGTTAAAATTAGTACTTATTCTTGAAAAACACAAAACATAGTTTGAATTTAGCTTGGCTCTCCTGCCAGACATGAACAACAGGTAAATTTAATCATTACAAAAATGTATGAAGAAGATAATTAAGGCTTTTTAATCCAGGCTGTTTCAATGAGACAACATCCCTTAATTCCAACAAAATTTGTATGTGATTAAAGTGGCATTGCTCATTTGCATCTCTTTCAATAAACAAAAACATTTTTATTTTAAAATATTTTTTTTCTATGTACTGAATAACCAAATATGATACAGGTTTTCAATACCAAAACCAATACAAAAATCATGTTTAAGTTTGTCTACAAGAAAGATGGATCTGCACAGTCACATATGCAAGGCAATAACATTTCTTACAACCTTGAGAGGTGACAGGGCATAAATATTGAAAAATGCTAAGGACAATGTCGATTATCGATATTAGTGTGAATAGATATTTCATTGTTGGTCCTTCCTTGTTGTCAATAGATAATACATAAACATACTACAGAATTTAGAAAGTACAAATGAGTGCAAAGAAAGAGAACTTCCGTTTCTCACCCCTGTGTCCTTAGCCCTCAGTTTCCTCCTCTGAAGGAGACCTTCAACAGCACCTGTGCAGTCCTGAAGCACGTGATAGCACGACAAGCACAGATCTCCCTTCAAAAAATATAGATGGTAGAGCACTCTACACAGTGTCCTCCAGCTTCCTTTCTGTCCCCCGCTTAATGTATCTCAAAGATACTTCCCTCCTGGTATACATAGAAATGCCTTGTTCTTTCTAATAGTTTCATGTTATCATGGGCCGATACACAGTTGTTTATCCAGCCAAACTTCTGTTAACATTTACTTCTCCTTCATCATAGTGTAATTTTACAGTAATTATCCTCATAAATATATCTTTTTGTGTATGTGTAATAACATCTGTAGGATAAATCTCTGGAAATTAAATAAGTTGGCCAGAGTAAAAACGCATTTTACATTTTGATAGGTATTGCCATTTGACCCACAGAAAATCAATACATACATAATATAAATATTTGCATCAATAAAGCACAAAAATATCTATTTTCTTATATTCTTATCAACACAAAATATGATCAAAGTTTTGTTTTTCAAATTTGATACGTACAACTTTAAAAATAAAATACAAAAAAGAAATATAGCAAAAAGAAAAATACAAATGTAGTTTTGTTTTTACTAGGTTGAAGAACATGTATTTTTACAAGTTTAATAGCTGTTTTCTTTAACCTATCTTTTTATGTTTTTGAATATGTTTATGTATAGTTGTATTTGATATTTATTATCTAGTTGATAGCCTTTCTTACAGGAGCTCTTTATATAATAAAGAAAAAAGTCATTTTTCCGCTATTTCATTATGAATATTTTTCCTACCATGTCACCTCCTTTGACTTATTTATGGTGTTTACTGCAAAATATTTTTAAAACTTTTATAAACAAAATTTAAATATAAATATAGTTTTATAAATAAAATTTAGCAGTCTTTTCCTCTCTGGCTTCTGCTTTTGTTTTCAATGCTTAAAATAGCCTTCCCCTAAATTTATATGATTTGTATGGCTTCTATTATTTGTATGGCTTTGTTTTCCTACTTTTAAATATTTGGTTTGTCTGAAATATTTTTGTTTTAAGCAATGAGAGAGAGTTCTAAATTGACCCTGTATTTTCTAGATGATTACACAGTTGTCACCAAACTATTATTAAATAATCCAGGTTTCCCTCCATTGATGTGCAACATCACATTTATTATATACTGAAGTCACATATAATTGAGTTTATGTCTGGACTTTCTAGGTCCTTGATCTACTGTTTAGTCATGTACCAAGACCACACCATTTCATTACTACAGCTTTATAGGACTTTTTACTATCATGTACTGTTATTAGTGATACTCAGTTTTTATATTCTGTGTATAATCTTGCCTTTCATACTATTTTTTAATGTGATTTCTTAATATTTTCCAAGGAATATTTTGAATCCTATTTTCTAGATTAAAAAAATCTAGCATTATTTTTATGTCTCTTTTTTCTGACATTATACTATTTGTTACGGTTGGGGAGGAATATGGTTATAGCAGGATGCATCTCTGCCATCCAGGGGCTTACAGTCTAATGAAATAAACAGATACCAACATAGACATCATTTGGAGGATGCGATAATAATTAGTATAAATGATACACAGCATATCCAGAGAACTATATCATAGTAAAGTAGCATGCAGTCAGGCAATAAAGTATGCTGCTTATCTGGATTTACTTACTGGGACAACATAATCTAGACTTTGGTGGTCAAGTAAGGACTGACCCAGAGGAGATGTATGTATATAACAATAGTTAATTGATTTAAGTTGAAGCTTTATGAAGAGAACAAAAGTAACCTGGAATATGATCTAGGTCCACACTTCACTATGTAGAAACCATAAAACATACAGAGAGAACAATTCTAAGGATATCATACGATAGGGCTGGCCAAGTGGTGTAGTGGCTAAGTTTGCATGCTCTGCTTCAGCAGCCTGGGGTTTGTGGGTTCTGATCCCGGTTGCGGATTTACACACCACTTGTCAAACCATGCTGTGGCAGAGTCTCACATACAAAATGGAGGAAGATTGCCAGGAATGTTAGCTCAGGGACAATCTTTTTGAGCAAAAAGAGGAGTTTGGCAACAGATGTTAGCTCAGGGCCAATCTTTCTCACCAAAAAAAAAAAAAAAAAAATTCTGAAAGTTAACTTCCAGTTCTTCCTCTTTAAAGACTGGAGGCAACTCTTAGGTAAGGAAATTATTGCTGCTTTCATCTAATATGCATTTCTTTTCCTTTAATTTCAGCTCATATTTTTGTATCTCATTGAATGTAAATGTTCAGGAGGCAGAGTTCTTTATAACTCTCAAGCCCTTTACCATGTTACCATGGGTGAACATAAAAATAACATTTTTAGGTAACAGGTGCTATGGACTGAATGTTTCTGTCCTCCCCAAACTCATATGTTGAAGGCCTTATCCCCAATGTGATGGTATTTGGAGGTGGGGCCTTTGGGAAGTAATTAGATTTAGATGAGGTCATGGGGGTGGGGACCAAATGATGAGAGTGGTGCCCTTATAAGAGGAGACAGGAGAGAGATTGCTCCCTCTCTCTGTGCCATGTGAAGACACAGCAAGAACGCAGCCAACTGCAAACCAGAATGAGAGTCCTCACCAGAACAGGACCATGCTGGCACCCTGATCTCAGACTTCCAGCCTCCGGAACTACGAGCAACAAATTTATGTCATTTAAGCCACCAAGTTTGTGATATTTTATTATAGCAGTTGAGCTAAGACAACAGGTTTTGATGGGATGAACACTGGTAGTATTTAGCAAGGACCAAGGTTAGTGACACATATTTAATTTTCAGTTCAGAAAATTTACAAAAACAATAAAAAAAGAGATACAATTTAACTAAAATATTTAAGGGACAGTTTTATTAGAGAAACTCAGGCTATGACATTTTGCATGAAAAATACTGGAATCTAGGATCAGGACAGAGCATAAACTGATGGAAATATTGAGTGTGTTTACACAGTGGTGAATGTTGAAATGGAGAAGCACATATCTGAGTTAAAATCCTGGACCCACACATTACCAGCTGTCTGAAACTGAGCAAGTTATTTAACTCATCTGTGCCTCTATTTCCCCTTCCTTCCGCTTTGTTTTGAGGATTAGGTGAAATAGTAACATGCGTAAAGCATTTAGGACAGCACTTATACAATAATCAGTCAATGAACAGTAGCTCTTTATATGGATTGTTATGCCATGTTAAAGATTTTGGACAAAATTTTATAGACAATACAGATATTTGTATTTTAAAAGGAAAAATCTGATGGCAATTGAAAAATGATTTGGAAGGAAAGAAGATCAGTTAGGAATTTGGCAGTTTATTAGCTTAGGTTATAAATCTTAGGTTACTCCTCAAAATAGGGAACATAATTGTACCTAAAATCACATGTGTGTTTGATGCCAAACAATTCACTACTATTTGTGAGTGCCAGATATTAGAAGTTTGACAGGAACAGGGAGAAAATGCAGAAATCCAGATTATGCCTCTGCTTCCCTGCCTCACTGCCTCTAGAAATGCTGAAACACAGAGCTCATACACATTGGACATTCTTGAATGCTGCAGTACTCCTGAAAGCAAGATATTGTAAAGTAGATAGCATCTCATCATGATTGCCCTAATTATAATAAAATATCCTCATACTGTAAATTGATCTCCTACAGTATTGTAAAGGGCCTCTAAGAACAATTTAAACTTAACTGCTTTGTAAATGTTTAAAAAGGAAGAGAAATAGTTTCCTTCTTAAAACTCTTTGGAAACTTACAGTCAATAACTTTTTTCAGGAAAGGGTGAATTTCCAATTCAATAGAAAATGTCTTTTGGTTCAGAAATATTAGAGAACAAATCTGTTGAAGGCAAGAATCCAGAGGTCTCTCCTGGAAATACAAGATAAACACAACAACAGAAGAGGCGTAGCTTTGAAATCTTATTTGCATCTTTCACAAAAACAGATAGAGCTACTAGAATAGGCAACAAAACAAATAAAACAAACAACAGTAAAACTAGGAGGAAGGTATCCCTGCTCACCCCAGAATATAAAGGGACAGGATTAAACCAATCACATCAGCAAGAGCCGTGCGGCAATAGCAGCTGTGCCAGACAAAGAAGAGAGATGACAAGGGGACTTCTGATGGTTCTCATAGCTGAGAAATCCAGAAATCACCAACCTCCATAAAGGAGTTCCCACTTGGGGTGCAGCATCTGAAAACAATGTTTGACATTAGAAGGATTAGAAAGCTTGAGTTTCTGTGGAGTCGAAGGGGCTGGGTTGAAGAAGCCTAGGCATTAGGGATCTCTGAAGTGAGTAAAGGACAGAGCCGCATACTGAGGAAGATCTGTGGGAGAATACAATCTACATTGATTTGGCCAGGAATACTGGCAGTAAAGAAATCTCAAATGTTAGTGATGGAGGGGGAAAGAGGGAGCAGACAGCATAATGTATTAGAGAGATGGCTATATGAAAAGATCATATTTATAGTACTTTGTAGAAACAACAAAGATGGAATCTCACATACGTAAAATTAGAAAAGTTATCTTGGCCCAAATCCATCTCCTAAATAGAAACTTTGTCCTAAAAGTATAGGAAAACAAATTTATTTAAATGCTAGCAACATGAAAGGTCTAGAGCCAAAGCCCATACCAAGATGTTGTAAGAAACATGGAGTAAAAAAGAAAATCTGAATAGCATTCTACAGAAAGTGAAAACACTAAAGAAGATAGCCACAAAAGAGAGAAAAAGATGTAATCTAATATTTCCAAGCATGCTATAGTAAATTAATAAAACAATAGAATCTATGGAGGAAAAGCAATGTACATCAAAATTAGAAAACACCAGTACTGGGATGTCTAAACAACAGATAAACATGGAGAGCTGAGCTTGCTCAGAAAAGAATTCGAAATGAAAGAGAACGTTGTTTCAGAAATTGAGTCCAAACTGAGAGGAACTTAAGAGAGAATAGAAATCACAGAAATTATTGTAAAGAAAATAGGGAATAGAAAAGAACATTTTGAACAAATACATAATGCAAAAATGAAGAAAGAGAAAGGTTTCCGTAAAAACTAGAGAAATAGAAGATAAAAATAACCAACATATGTAGAATAGGAGTCTCAGGGGGAAAACGAAAGCAACACAGCAGTATTTAACAGCAGAATAACTTAGCAGGCAAGACCATAATACAAGAAAATACTTTAAATAACAAAAGTCTTGAACTTACATTTTGGAAGGGCATACTGCACATCTGGAAGAACTAACTGAATTCTCAACTGCAAGAAATATTGTAGGAAAACATCTGGAACATTTTTTAAATAATTTCTTTTGGCATCCAGACAAAGTCTCCTAAAAAGAAAGATAATCTGAAAGACATCAGACTCTTTTTTTGGCAGGGAAAAATTCACCCTGAACTAACGTCTGTTGCCAATCTTCCTCTTTTTTTTTCCCTCCCCCAAGGCCCCAGTGCATGGTTGTATATCTTAGTTGTAAGTCGTTCCAGTTCTTCTATGTGAGCCACCATCACAGTATGGCAACTGACAGATGGGTAGTGTGGTTCCGCGACCCAGATGCAAACCTGGACAGCCCAAGTAGTGAATGCCGAACTTTAACCACTAGGCCATCAGGGCTGGCTCAGTATTAGACTTTTTGACATCAATGTTTTAGGCCAGAATACAATGGAATAATATATTAAGATACTTAGGGAAAGAAAATGTGAGCCTGCAATTTTATTTCCACTTACCTAAACTGTAAATATAATGATCACAGGCAAGCTATTACAGAAATGCAAGAATTTAGGAATATCGTTTCCATAAACTCTACCTGATGAGTCTATAGAGAACAAGTTTCAAACCATCAAGAAATGATTGTAAGAGATTTATGCACCCCTACGTTCACTGCAGCATTATTCACAATAGCCAAGACATGCAAGCAACCCAAGTGCCCATCAACTGATGAATGGATAAAGAAGATGTGGTATATATATACAATGGAATACTACTCAGCTATAAAAAAAAGACAAAATCTTCCCATTTGCAACAACATGGATGGAGCTTGAGGGTATTATGTTAAGCAAAATAAGCCAGACAAAGAGAGAGCAACACCGTACGACATCACTCATGTGTGGAAGATAAGCAAACACATGGATAAAGGGAACAGATTAGTGGTTACCAGAGGGGAATGGGATGGTGGGGCAGGAAAAAGAGGTAAAGGGGCACATACATATGGTGACGGATAAAAATTAGACTATTGGTGGTGAGTATGATGCAGTCATTACAGAAACTGATAAATAATAACACATACCTGAAATCACACAGTTATAAACCAACATAACCTGAATAAAATAATTGAAAAAAATGATTGTAGAAGCTTTGACAAAATAATGACTGTTGAAACATTTTAAAATACAGAGATAAGAATGATAGAAAAGTACATAATGATAGATGCACTACAACCATAAAAAATGGGAGGAGATGGGGGAGGATATATGGAAAGGATATTATGCTTCATGTTGCCTTTTAGGTGTTAACTGAGAGTAAGAACTGTTACATCAAGGGGCTGGCCCCGTGGCGGAGTGGTTAAGCTCACGCGCTCCGCTGCAGGCGGCCCAGTGTTTCGTCGGTTCGAATCCTGGGCGCAGACATGGCACTGTTCATCAGACCACGCTGAGGCGGCGTCCCACATGCCACAACTAGAATAACCCACAATGAAAAATACACAACTATGTACCGGGGGGCTTTGGGGAGAAAAAGGAAAAAATAAAATCTTAAAAAAAAAAAACAAAAAACTATTACATCAAAATAAAAGCTAGGGAGATTAAAAAAATAAGGCGTTGTCTATTTCAATATAGCTCTAATAGAGAACTAAATAGAGATTATATATTTAACAACAGAAAAAGAGAAAGGATTAAGGATATCATGTTCAGTTGAATAAAGTTAACCCATTAGAACCAAAACACATTTTACCAATTACCAAAAAGAGTATTTTTCCAGAGAAAGTGAGAATATGCAATAACAATATGAATCTCTCTATAACACTTATACCACCTCTGATGAAAATATTGAAATGACCCAATGCTGCAGCAAGAGGCCCCTTTCTGATCCTTTTTAACCAATTCCTCTCCATCCTTAAGCTACCAACTCAAATGCTACTTTCTTCCCCAGGTCATCTCAATTAGGAAAGATCTCTTTCAAATACGAACATTTGTCACATTTTCTATTAGTCTGATTACTTTAATACACTACCTACTACAGTCATCACATCTCCCCTTCTACATTATAACCTCCTTATGGGTAGGAATTTTACAGTATTTGAACCTGTACCAAGCATCATGCTTTTACACATAGGTTATAGTAAACCTGTGCCGAGGGGCTGGCTCCGTGGCTGAGTGGTTAAATTGGCGCACTCCGCTGCTGTGGCCCAGGGTTCGGATCCTGGGCGCACACATGGCACCGCTTGTCAGGCCACATCGAGGCGGCGTCCCACATCCCACAACTAGAAGGACCTGCAACTAAGATATACAACTATGTATCAAGGGGTTTGGGAAATAAAGCAGAAAAAACAAAAAACAAACCTGTGCCGAATTAATTCATGAATGAAAGGGGGATTACATCATAACACTATAAGCAGTGCAAAGAAGCCAAGGAGATATAACAGATCAAGAACCTGTCAGAAACTGACCATGGAGTTTAGAAAATCAAAAGTTTCCACAGTAAGACTCTTTGACTTGTCAAGAGAGCCTGGTCTAATTAGGGAGATGCTGAAAGTGAGTAAAGAAAAGCACAGCGCAACCAGATTATAGTAAAGTTCTCAAAGACAGACAAGACCTTGAAGGACATGCGTTCCATCCTCCCACTGATTTTTGGGATGCTCCACAGAACTCAGTGGAAACAGCCACCTCGGCTAGGCTTCCAGTACAACAAAAAACTCAGCTCCAGAGGTAGCTCATTCCATGTTCGGTCTGCTCTTCCTTTCTGCTGTTGAGGCGAGATCTGCCTCCTTCCAATTTCAGTCTTTCTATTCTCCCCCGAAGACATCAGGAGAGAAAACATTCCCACTTCTCATGTCAGTTCTTCTGGATTTGAAAACAGTGGTCAAACACCCTGAATATTTTCCTGGTCAAACTCCAAGCTTCCCTGGTAATTCTTCTCTCATTGTTCCCTGTTTCTAAGTTTCATTACCCAAATGAGGTACCCAGGAATGGATGTTGTCAATGGATGCGAAGCAGATTCATTCCTGCAGATGCATTCCATCAGAATTTGACAAAGCCAAATCCCACAGCTTGAATTTATGTCTCAAAAAAGGTAGCCAATCCAGATTTACCCCAGCGTGTCACCAACAAATACTTTATCTAGATTGATGCTGAGTTAAAGATAACATTGTTATATAAGTCTAGATGTTAGACTCTGTGCCTTAATGGGAAAATGGCACATTAGGGAAGCTCCAGAGCTGAAACATAGAGACATTTATACTGACAAAGTATAAAATATAAAATTATGTTTATGGGACATGATTTACACTTCATACCTAGAGAAAAAAGCATCATGTGTTATACTCAGTATCTTGGTTTCTTTAGGTTTTTAAAAATCATTTTATTGTCTTAATTTTATTATACACAGTCCAAATCACACAATGACTCACTGGCCAAAGAAAATCGCTATATAAATATAAATATTACAAATTTATTTCTATGAATTATTTCTGATTCTTCATTATCATTAAAGTCACATTATGGATTCTTGCCACCACTCTCTCTTGCTATACGTAGTGTTGCAAAATTGGAAGAAATTTACTCTAATTTGGCAAACATATCCCAAAGCAAAACCTATAGTTTTCTTGATCTTAATGAGCTAATTTATATACAGTCATATCCCAGCTATCTAAAATTGGCTTAGGTCCCTGATGCCTATCTTTCTCATTATAAACGTTCCAACTTATCAAAAATAATTCAGTATTGCTCAGGTCTTTGAGGCTTGGCTTTACCAGTGAACTGTAGGCTAACAGCATAGGCCTTCCAGAATGGTAATTAATAATAAATAGTATTTACATAGGACTTCACATCTTCAAAGGACCTTGCAAACACTAATTAACCCACATACTAACCCTTTTAAAGGAAGTAAGCAGGAATTAGCATTCGTTTTATCAATGAAGAACTGACTTGCAATAAAGCTGTGATTATGCATGGTCTAAAGGAGTTACTCACAAGTAGTGCAATGTCTTTTCTCATTACATTTCAGATGATTTTAGAACAAATTTTCTCAACCTCAGCACTAATGACATTTTGGTCTGGATAATCACTTGTTCTGGGCAGCTTTTCTGTTCATTGTAGGATATTTAACAGCATCCCCGGCCTCTACCCACTGGATACCAGTCATACCACCCAAGTCTTGGGAACCAAAAAGTCTCCAGATGTTGCCAAACCCCACTGGGGGGCAAAAATCATCCCAAGGTGTGAACCATTGTGTGGAAGAAAGGGCAAAAAAGATTGCCAATGCCTGTCACAAGGTTTTTTCCTTACAAATGCAGCTCTTTTCTCCAATTCATATTCTGTGATGACTGTGTATCACAGAACCTCTGCACCTATGATTTTCCCTCCTCACATCACGTACAAAATAATAACTTATAGGATAGAGTGTTCTAATATGCACCCACACGTGCATGCGCTCACACACACACATATAGTCCTCAAAACAACCTGATAAAGTAGGTACCATTATTACTCTATTTTATTCAAGAGGAAACTAAGGCACAGAATAGTTACTTAACTTGCCCAAGTAGAGAAGTCTGGATTCAAACTTGGGCACTTTGGTTCCAGGGTCAATGCTCTTAACTACCGAGCTATACCTATAGGTATGTTTTTTCCAGCGGAAAGTGTTTTAGCAGCTGACGCTGTTAATTTCATACGTGCCAGTACAAAATCTCTAAAAACAGCAGTGACACTATGGATAAAGAAAGAAGAACGGCTCAAAAAAGAAAGAGGTGAGGCTACTGTCCAAACACATTTATGAGTCTTTCAACAAACACAAGACACAGTGAAGCAGTAATGAGTTACACAGCATTACTCATATCCTCAAAGAGCTACTCCAAAAGATAATGTCAGATAAGTAGATTATGAGGCAGAAAATTATAAGCAACACAAAATTTCTAAATTCCTGGGCGGTAGGGAGAAGAAGATCCAGCAGACTAGGGAACAGGGGCAGATCATATGATAAAAGCAGCGCATGAGCTGCGACTTTAGAGACGAATAGGATTAAAAATTTCAGGATCGTCATAGCAGATGACCCCAGAGAGGGCATTTCAGAAGAGGAGGCAGGATATTCATTGCAGTCGAAAGGGACAAGCATAGTAAGTCAGTTTGGCTGGAATCGGCTAAGCAGAGAGAGATAAGATTGAAAAATTAGTTTGAGGTCAGGTTATAAATGTATTACAATCAATTTGGATTTTTTCCAGCAGGGCTTATAGAGAAAATGAAGAAGGACTGAACACTGCTGAGCACTCTGACATACATTACCTTGTTTAATCATTGAAGGGTTTCAGAGAGAGGAGAGCATGATGAAATGTGTGTTAGGTATTAACTGCTGTGTTCTTATCTGGAGGCTAAATTGGGAAAGCATCTGTTTCCCTGTTCTCATGGTTTTGGCAACACTCAGTTTCTTGCAGCTATGGGATCCATGACAGCTTACTTCTATGAAAGTCAGAGAGGAAACAGAGAGAGAGAGAAGTTGGGCAAGTCTGCTAGTAAGATGAGGACTTTTACAGTGTAATGTAATCACGGAGTGCCATCCATCAGCTTTGTCATATTCTATTGATAAGAAGCAAACCACAGGTCCTGCCCACAATCAAATGAAAGAGATTCTACAAGGATATGAACACCAGGAGGCAGGGATCATGGGGACAAGCTTAAAGTCTGTACACCATAGTCCATCCTCTGACTCTCAATGATTCACTTCCCTCCCATATGCAAAATACATTTGTCCCATCCCAAGGTTCTTGAGTCTCATCCCATTACGGTATCAGCAAAGCACAAAACTCATCATCTAAATTAGGTTCAGGTGCAGATGAGGGTCCTGGTGTAAACTGTTAAGTACAGCTCTCCATTTATGGATGTGCATGACTGAAAATGCAAATTATCTGCCCCCAACACACCCAACATGCAATGGTGGGAGAGACAGTAGATGACAGCTGTGGACACTCCCCTTCAAAAGGGAGGGGAACAGAAGGGAGAAAGGAGCCTCCATCCATAGAAGCTCTGAAATCCAGCCAAGTGCATGCTGGGAGTTCCTGGATTATCTTCCAAAGTTTGGGAATAATTCTCTGTGGCTTTTGGCTCCACTCTCTGGACTCATAGTTCTGCCCTCTGAGTCATCCTTTTTTAACGAAAGAAGGCATATGTTTGCAGCTGAATAGTCTTGAGACTGCTTCCTGCCAGTAGAATTTTGGTGGTTTTCCCTCAGTCTCTTTTCAGTGTATACTCTCTGTTCCTTTCAGTCCAAGCTGGCAGTGTTTCTGCTGAAATAATTTTCTCAAGAACCTTGTGGGTCTCCTGAGGATTTCAATGGGGTTCATTCCACTGGACAAAAGCCACACAACAGATCTTCGCAAGATAAGACTTTCTCTACTTTGGCATCCTGCTAAGATCGCTCTGAGGCAATAGTAACTGGAACAATATTCATAATATATAAGTCAAATTTTTGTTTTTTTAATAAGTAAATTCATTTCAATTTTCTTTAAATGAATTATGAAAGTAATTGGCAGAAATTTTAAAATAGCATACCATAACACATTTGGGAACCTATTGTAATTTAAAATATATGCTAAAAATTAACTGTTGCAGCACCAAGAACACATAAAAACACTTCCACTTTCTGATTTTTAAATTTTGTAAATTGTACTTCAGCTAAATCAAGTGGATTATTTCTTTTAAATGGTTGTGGGTTTTTTTTCTCCTAGTAGTTAGAGAAAGAATGACTGGAAGTTATTTGCAAATGTTATTTGCAAGCACTACTCTACAAATAAATACACTGGGGTTATGAATAGTGCTCTAGTAATGATAAATAAAGGGCAAATCGGAAATGATTGTCAATACAGCTTATCTTTCCTTTAACATTGTTTGGGAACGGCTAGAATTTTGGAACTTGATATACAAAAATTTTGATCTGATAAATCCAATTTATTAATCTGATGATAATCATCTTGATATGACATGTAATATTACTTCTAATGCTTTTCATAAATTTGTTTTATTTTAGTTAATGTGCCTTATTTTTCCTCCTTTATCTAAAGATACATTGTGAGAAAAATGAAGTTATACGTGAATAAGAATACAAAAAATTTGAAACTGAATAATGACCCTAACCTCCACATCAGCAAGGAGCATTCAGCTTAAGTGATTGCTTAATTTCCACTCAGAGAATTTCAGATTTCTCCATTTTCAAAGGACAATTAATTATCTTATTTATCCGTGCACGTAAAAAGCCAAAGATATTAAAACAATTACTAACTTTAGACGGAAACATCTTTGTAAACCGTTGAGTTCCCCAAACTATCAATTGAAAACTGATGGTCTACCCTAATGCCAAGCACATTGCAGATCGCCGGTCCGCACTTCAGACTGAATCACGTGGCTCACAGCACCATCCACAGCTATTAAGAATACCAAATTTCGGGGAAAAAGGAAGTAATTTACAGAAGGAAAAGGAGAGAAAAAATTAGCACAATTACTCCCGCTTTTCTTTTGGGACTGTAACCTCCCCAAACTCTAGTTCCAATAATTGGAACAGCCATTGTCAGTAGCCCAAGGAAAAGGACGTATCTCACCCACTTAAACTATAGAAAGCACGACATACAGGGAACGCATAGTGCTGAATGGTATTTTTGCCCTGAAATATTATGATACATATTTTGTAAGAATTTGAAGGCCTATATTATTTGCTGAATTCAATTTACTTTTATTCTTTGAAAGGGTATCCCTTAAATTTAGGAGTAGCTGCCAGATTCCTTAATCAGCAAGTAGAAAAATCTAAGAAACATAGTGCTATCCATTACGACTATCAGGACCTTTGGCAATTTTATAATCATGAGATAAAACCGAAAACAACAGAAAACATGAATAACAAAATTTCAACTAACTGAAAGTCTCAAGAATTCATGAGTTTGGGCTCGGTTATTGGTCTTATTATCCCATAATAAAAAGTATACTAACACTGACATTAAAAAAAAAATCTGCTATTATTTGAGCAACAACCCTCTTCCAGGGTTATATTAAGGTTTGGCTTTTAATCACTATGCTGTGCTGCCTTTGATAGGAGTTGCTGGAATTGAAGTGGCTGCTCCTGAATTTCTACACAGAACTTTCTCTATAAGAGGGGGCTCAGAGAAGGCAATCTGACAGGAAGCATGTTTGTATTGTTGCAAGAACCACAAGATGATTTCTCTTGAAGTGCATTTCTTTAGCATTAGTTTGTTCATACTTTCATTGACGTTAGAGATTAATAAAAATGTCAAGTCTATGAAAGATCATTTTATTTACATAAAATAGAGAACTCTCATATGCCTAAATCAAAATGTTTTTGGAAATGAGAAGCCATTCCTTGGAAAAGTCACTGCTAGATCAAATGTCATGATTATCCCGTGGATGTCCCCACCAGCTGCCCACCCATTCCATCTACCAACCAAATCATCATCCTGGCTCAACTTCCCATCATGAGAATAAGAGGCACACTAATGCATGAGGCCTAGGTTAGCAGGAAACGGCTCTTGGACATACCAGAATGTTAGAGCTGGAAGGGATCTCAGAGATCATCATGTTTATGTTCTCCTGAACAACAAAGGTGCAGGACGTTATGTGGCCTGTCAAAGGGTCAGATCTGGGGCTAGAATGCAGATCTTATTGCTGAATCAACACAATTTCCACTGCACCATGCTGCTTCATTTTTTCTCTCTTCAGTTTTTCCACATCTATTCAGTTTTTCTTCTCTCTGCTTTGTTTCTCTTACTTTCTCAACCAATCATCTCTTGCATGGGTCCTTTCTCTTTTCTGCCCCTCTCATCTCCTGTGTCTGTGTTGTCCTTTTTAGCTATTGGGGAGTTAACTGGTTCTTCCACACAGCTCTGTTGAACTTCATTAACCTTACCAGTGAGGAAAATTAGACTCAGGAAGAACAGATAGAAAGCTACAGCAGTATTTTAGGTTATTAGAATCTGAATTAGGTAGTAGCGATGACAGTCACAATGATGGAGATAAAAGTAAAGATATACTCCTCATTAAGTAAAAAGGGCTAACACTTCTATAGGGCCTGCCATGTGCCAGTCTCTATTCTAAATGCTTTAGGTATTTTAACTCATTTAGTCCTCCCAAGGACTCTGTGGGGAGGGTCTCTCCATTTTACAAATGAAGGAATGCAGGACCTTGCCCACCTAGAGGAGAGATTCCAACCCAGGCCGTCTTGCTTCAGAGATCCTGCTATCAAATATCAGGATGTAAGTAGAATCTCCAGGGACACCCTGGATCTCTGGAAGTCTATGGGTCTCATGCGAAGAGTTCGTAATATAGAAGATATGAAGCTCTAAGAGTGGATGGATCACTCAGGCAAGAGAACATAGCATGAAAAGAAGAAGACAAAACAGAACAACATTTCAGATATAGATAAAATAATGTTTAAAAAAATTAAAAAGGAACAAGAGTAAAAAGAAAACCCTATGACAAAGATGATAAAGATGTAAAGATGATAAAGAAGTGAGGGAGGCAATTGTCTTGAACATCCCTTTTTCCCCTGGTTGTGGTGTCTTTGCTGATAAAAGTTTAATATTTTATGAAGTTAAACCTAACAACTTCTCCCCTGAGTTTAGGTTTCCAGTCACATCGTTTTTTTCTTTTATATCTAATTCCTGAGATCTGTTACCTTATTTCTGAGTTCTTCTAACTCTGATATCTGTTGTTCTTTCATATCTCGTATCATTTTCTTAACATCTAGGTTTTTTTGAAATAGCAGGTTACAATGTTGATCTGTCTTAGGGCCATTTCTTTGTTGCATACTTTAATTCTCTGTGGAAATGTTCTCCAAATTATTCTCTTTTATTCGCATCATATCTTTGTACATTTAGCCTCAATACTTTCTGGTTGCTCATTTTTAGGTGAGATTAATTTCCTGAACATTTAGAGGAAAATATAGTTAACAGTAACTTTTCTAACTTCACAGAACTGTTACTTTTCCAAAATATGGTGGTTTTGCTTCTGAAAATGTTGTTTCTCTTTCTCCCCCGCCCCACACCTTTATCTGGATGATCTATTGTATCTGTGTTGCCCACTTTTTATTCCACTCCCAGTAGTTTATCTTCCGTCCTGGGAAGAACAGGTGATGGTGGCTCAGTTTTGAGAATTCATAGGGTCTAGACTGTGCCAGGCCCTTCTCATCCAGTTAGGGCTCCTTTCTCTCACCTGTGAATGGGTTGGACAAAATCTCTCCCAGTTTCAGTGGGGGTTCTGCCTGGCCCACTGTGCTTTCCAGCAAGTACCTGCCACCTAGTTACGTAGTTTCTGGTTTTCTCAGGCCCCTCAGAGGCCCATATAATCCCTCTGTTTTCTTCACACAAACACTGGTCCCACGCAAGTCTTGTAGCTCACCTGTTCATGCTCACCTCTTGCAGGGCTGGACTTATGGGGGTACATCACCACTGGTTCTGTTGTAAATGCTGTCCATGGGTTTTGGGTTACTGTCTGGTTGCTCTGTCTGATTTTTATGTGGGAATTTGCAGAGACTGAAACAATATTGCTGCCACTGCCACCATCATCCCCACATTCCAAAAGCTATTGGCTTTTCTGAAGCAGTCTCTTATCACATTTAAGCAGTCTCTTATTTTTATTTTACTTAGTTTTATCTCTTTAAGGCAGAATGCTGTTGAATTTCATATATCAATTTTTTAGTCTATTAATATAGTTGCATGATCTAATATATTTTTTAATATAAGATCATCCTCACTTTGTGAAAATTGAAGACCACTTGGAAATATTTTATTGCTCTTCTCTTTGCAATATTTAACATTTAAAAAATGTTATCGGGATGGTTTGCCTCTAACTATGTCGTCAATAGTTTTTAATATTTAAGCAATTTTATCTAAATAGAATTTACACAGAGTAAAATGTGCAAATCATAAGTTCAAGATTTTTAACAAATATATATATCTGTGTGATCAACACCTTCCCCAGAGGCAACTCTGTTCTGATTTCTGTTACCATAGATGAGTTTTGTCCCTTCCTGAACTTCAGATAAATGGAGTCATACAATGTGTACTCACTGGTATCTGGCTTCTTTCACTCAATAATGGGGATCCATACATGCAATTGTGTGCACAGTGGTTGTTCTTTTTTGTTGTTGATGAGGAGTAGAGTTCCACTGTATGAATATACCATAATTTATTTATCCATTCTTCTGCTGATAGACACATGGGTTGTCTCCAGTTTCGCTATTATGAATAAAGTTTTGAACATTCTTACACAAATCATTTTGTAAACATAGTATTTTCCTTTCCCTCATGTAGATATCTTAGGGTGGATTTTCTGAGTCACAGAGTAGGTATATAACTTTATTTTAAAATCACCATTTTTTCAAAGTGGCACCATTTTATGCTCCCACTAATAATTTATGAAAATTCTGTTTGCTCCAAATTCTGTGCTTTTGTTGTTAGGTGTCAGTATCAAGGTTATGAAACCCTAAGAAATGATTTGGGTAAACTTCCACGTTTTTTTCTGTGGTCCAAAATGTTTCAAGTATCAAAGGAATTATCTGTTCTTTTAAAGGCAATCCCCCAGGACATGTCACTCAGGAATCACTAGGGTTTATTTGGTTAAGCTGGCTCACGAGGTGGGTGTTCCTTTCTTTCTTCAATGCTCCAAGTACATCTCCCCACAAAATGATTATCTTTTCTTCTTGATGGAAGCTGTGTGTCTGTGCTCCCTTAATAGAATCTCCAACAAGCTCTTAAAATTGATGGGATGTAGCAAGAGAGAGGTCAAAGACTTTATAAGAAAATTATATATGTAATTTTAAGAGTGAAAAGCCAGGAAATGAAACTAGCAGTTTAGACAATTCTTTAAAACTGCCCGTGTGTGAAACGGACAATCAGTGAGAGAATACAGGGTTGTTTCAAGGCTGAGGGAAACAGTCTCTAGAGAACCAGGAAACCAGAGAAAGAAGGAATCGCTGATTATTCTCCTTCTCCGCTTCCCCACTAAAATCTAAATTAAATGAAGACAGGAGTTTCTGCTCATTTTGTTTATTGCTATTTGCCCAGGAACTGGAACAGTCCTGGCAGCTTAGAAGACATATTTGTGAACAAATAAAAGAGGCAAGGGGGTGCTATGGATTGAACGTCTGTGCCCTCCCAGAATCCGTATGTTGAAGCCCTCATGCTTAATGTGACGATGTTGCAGGTGGGGTCTTCGGGAGGTGATTAGGCTTAGATGAGCCCTTATTGGAAGATAAAGAGACTAGAGCTCCATCTTTCCTCCACCACGTGAAGATACAGCCAGGCAGCCATCTGTAAACCAGGAGCCCAACCTTGCTGGCACCGTGATCTTGGACTGCCAACTTCTAGAACCTTGAGAAATAAATTTTTGTTGTCGGATGGTATGTTTGTCTGGGATGGAAGCTTCCCGGTGGATGGTATTTTCATAATTTCAGCTCAAACTAACCCAGGGGGAATCAAGAAATTAGCCTTAGCCAGGAGCCTAAAACATCGTTTAAAATTCTTCACTTATCTTGAGCACTAGGTACAATCCATATTCTGTAGTGTGGCATTTAAGATCCTTCAAAAGCTATCCTATTTACCTAATCCCCCCCTCACACCTAAATCTGACTATTTTACAAATATCCCCCACACTTTTGTACTCCCCAGGGCTTTACTTAGAATTTTCCCTCTGCCAGGAAAACCTCCTAGACCGCTGTGCTTGATGAAATTCTTATCTTTCCGGAATCCACTCACTTATTAACCCCCATAGGATTAGTTGACCTCCACTGGGGAGTCCTGGGTAAGTGCAACAGATAAAAGCTGGAAAGTCCCTCCTACATGCTGGGTGCTATAATTCTATCCTCAAACATTCTGGGTGAGATAGGTGCTGCTTCCATTGGAAAGTTCAGAAACTAAGGTTCAAAGAGGTTGTGATTTGCTCAAAATAACACAGATTTTTTTTGTTTTTTGCTCAAAATAATACAGATAATTGGTGGCAGAACTGGAATTGAGACCCAGATGACTAGATTCTAGTCTGTATTCTTTTCACTACGGTATATGGCTTACCAGGGCAACCCATCAAGCCTTTAACCAGGAAAACACTTGTCTTTTGGATTCCAGTTATCTTTATCTTCTAGTACACTGTGAACTCCTAGAAGGCAGAGACTGCCTTATTCTTTTCACCCAAATGACTACCAAAGAGAGTAAGAACTTACCATATCTTGGTTGAAAGTGAATGGTAGCAGTTGTTTTCAGAATAGCCTTCATGCTGAAAGAATTCCATATTAGACGCTTTAAAGCTACACTCAACCTATTTCCCCAACAGTGAAAATTCCAAGGGGCCAAAGCAGGCTTGTAGGAGCCGATTCCAGGCAAAGCACATGGGTACGCGGTAGCTGGTCCAGCCATCTGACTTTCAGAGAAAGTACGAATGAACTTTTTCAGGACATTTCTAAGTCATCAGGGCTGCAGAAAAAGGTGGAGGAGTTCTTGAACAGTAATTATCTTGTCCTGCCTTCTGACAAGAAACCATGGCCTTGGAGAATAGGAACAAAGTAGGTTTTTCAGTCAGCTTCAGAGGATTTATTCCACTATTTATCGAATGACTGATTACAACAGTGCACAAAACAAAACCCATGTCTTCATTCTTGGAGTTATAGACTAGTGGTAGGAAATAAAGAGGTGGAAATACAGTGCCTTGGAAAAAAATAGAGTGTTGGGGGCGTGGATGGGGGAAACATGAGAGCTGAATGAGGTTCAAAGGAAAAGCAAAAAGATCAGAATATGGCGGGCAAGGGAGGTAACCGGTACGAAATGAAGACAGTGAGCTAACTGAAGCCAGCAATGCAGGACCATGTCCAACAGACCACGTTAAAGACTTCGGGAGTTACGAGTGATGGGGGTTCAGTGGCAGTGACCAGGGGAATAACATGATCTGGCTTGCACCTTCAAAAGTAAAAACTTTGTTCTGGAGAACAGGCAGTAGTTAAGCAAGAGTACAGGGAGGAAGGCCAAGGAGGAGGCCACTGAAGTCCAGTAATAGGGACGGTGGTCACTGGTAAGAGTGGTGCGAGGTCATATTCCGAACATGCTTGGAAGCTCTAGCCAACAAGATTGCTTTGTATTGGAGGCATGAGAACAGATGTGTCCAAGACGACTCTATGGTTTTTGGCTTGAGCAGCTGGGTGAATTCATGCACCATTTAGTGAGGACGGGAACACTGGGAAAGATCATAAGTGTGTTTAAGAAATCAAGAGTTCCATATGGAACATTTGTAGATGAACTTATATGATCTAAGATTACTTCAAAATAATCCAGAGGTCTGTAGATATGAAAAAAGATTGACCACTGATAATTGTTGAGATTGGGTGATGTGTCCACGCAGGTTCATTACGCTATTCTCTTTTTTGCATTTTAAATTTTTTCTATGATACAAATTTTAAAAATAGTTATGGTTAGACACATTATGTAAGAGAGGCCCATTAGACTTCATGTGGAGATGTTATGTAGCTAGCTAGATATGTGAACTAGAGGTTAGCAAAGAAATCAGAGCTAAAAATATGTGGAAGTTATCAGCATATTTTAAGTCATGAGACAGGATGAGACCATATGTGGAGTGAGTGAAAAGAGAGAACAGTCTCCAGTACTAAGAAACTGAACTCTCCAACATTTAGAGATGAGAAAGATGACAGGAATCTAAAAGGTATTTTTGCCAGGATTTTCGAATGCATAGCAAGTCACTAAAAAATACGTAACGTTGAATCAGCAATTCCATTTCCAGGAATTTATCTGAAACAAATAGGACTAGTGTACACAGACTATGTAAAAGATGTACTATAATGCCCCATAGGAAAAGAAAACAGGGGTGGTGGTGAAATAACCTAAAAGTTGAACAGTAATGGGCTAGGTGGATACACGACAGCACATTCAACAGAACATTGGGCAGCAATGACAAATGTAGGTATATTTTAGTGACCTGTAAATATTTTCACAACGTATTGAGAAAAGCTAATCAAATAAAGCATTATAGTTTGGTTTATACTTATTTGTTAACACTGTAAATATGTATTTTGCACTTTCCTTACTATCAATAACTTAAAATAGTAAATATCTTTGGTGGCAAAATTATGTATCCTTCCCCCCACTACACTTATTTTGTAACTTTTCTCAATAAACACTATAAAAATATACAAGTTTAAAATTTTTAAAAAAATTCATTCAGTAATATGACATACAAAGAACCTTAAATAGGAACCTGATTTGAATCAGTCAAAAATTATATTGATACCCTAACATCTATCTGACTGAAATAACTACTAGGAATTGTTTTAAATTAAATACACTATAAGAAATTATTGTAATAGTATATTAAATATTTTATTTAAATTAAGGAATAAAACAAAATTACATACATTTTTTCCACTGTTTGGATAAAATTTCAAATTACTTACAAATAATCTACACACAGTTCCTCAGGTATCAAATTTCAAGTATTTCAGTGGTGTCATGTAAACATAGTTTTCAAAATGCATAGGCTGTATTCCAAAATTTGGCATATAAGTCCAGATGCAATATATACTCTATATACTGACTTTAAATGACCTAAGGATAAAATCATTTTAAATAGGCAAAGCAATTTACTTCTCTATAATGAAAGTTATAATACACTTGCCATTTTGACACCTACTCAATGGATCATATCTAGGAAATTCACACCTTATGAATTTTATTTATACTGGAGTATGAATTCACATAAAAATACTTTCTTTAAAACATGCTCTATTTTAGAAAAATAATTTAAAATTGCAAGGTTTTTTTTAAATCAAACTACTTTCAAGTTTTTAGATCATTAAGTTCCATCCAACTTCCCTAATTTAGCTAATGACATCATTAATAAAGTCTTACTCATGAACTTGAACTGCACCTTAAAAAGTAAATTTGTTTACAACATTTCACACTTAAAAGAGAAATTTTTAGTATTCAATCTAAAAGACACATTTTTGCAAGTCCAGTTCTAACAACTCTGCTTTTTCTTGCAATGCTTTTATTAGATAAAAACTATTATTAAATTTTCTATTTGACCTCAGAAAATCCTGTTTAGGTCAATACTTTCAATGACTTTAAAAGCTTCTAAATATATCTTATTAATATTTCAGTCAAAATTCTAGATTTCTATAGAGATATTATATAAATACCTCTTCTTTAAACTGTTTATTTGATCTTGGTTATAAAAATCATCAAATACTACGCTGCTAAAAGAATTTTTTCTTTCTTGGCTTTGAGCCATTGTCTTTTCTATCTCTAAAGTTAAAATTATCATGTTCCTATATCTAATAATACTGTTTAAGCATAAATTTTAAGAGAGAATAAAATGTAGTTTAATATTTTATCATTACCACCTGTTGCAATGAGCCGGCCAGATCAGAGGCTTTCCTCACTAGAACAGCTGGCTTTAAACCAAATATTGATTTTCCTCCTGTAACTCACACTTGTCTATTGAATCAGTTACCCAACCTTCTTGCAGGATTTTAAACTTTCTCTTAAGAGTCCTTCGAAAAGCTTTAAAAGCTGCAACACGACTATAATCCTCCCCAATGATTACATGAGACACACCCTCAGCTAAACGAGAAACTACTTTTGCTCCATGAAATCGAAGCTCCAAGGCTGTAACAGCTAATCTTGTTCCTTCGATTTTGGTACTCAAGTCTCTAATAACAGTATACAAGTCCAAATAAATGGTGTGGTGTCGAAACATACTGAGAGGAGAGTGGTCCCAGGAATATCGATATTCTAAATCAGCAATCACAGAAGCCATCTCGTTAGGAGTCTGTTCACTACAATTTTTGATTCCCGAGAACACTTCCTTCAGGTGGTTCACGTCTGTATCAACAAAGTAACTATCACCATAGCAATCATATTCACGGGCAAAATGTTCTTTTGTTGATGGGCACATATGAATCATAAAGCGAGGCTGCCATGGCACACAGCTTTTGGTCTTAAAACACTCTAACAGCCACTCAGGCTTGACAACATCATGCTTATTTGAAGAAATGATGTTTTTCACTCTGATGTTCTCAGATCCTGCGATCACACAGTATGTGTCAGGGCCAGGATTTTGTACTATATAACCACCAAATTCTGCAATTCTATTCTCCAGATCAGGCTTTGGATGGTTGTCTATTCCACTCATAACACAAAACTCCACATCTTCAAACATATTAGAAACTTTGTTTATGTTAGAAAGGTTAGGTGCTTTTAAGTGCTCGATAATTCCAATAACTTTCCTAATCTTTGGGGCAGATTTCCGCTTCTTTTCTTGTGGTTCTTCATCACCACCTACATAAAGGTGTCTGGACGCCAGCTTTCCAGATGCCTTCCCTCGAAGCTGTTCCAAGTCATCCAGAGTCAGGCATTCATGCCACTCTTTGTCTTCTCTTATCTTCTCAATTCGTGGAAAACGCAACGTGCAGCCGGTTTTATACATATCACTGGAAACAATCTCTGTTGCCTTAATCTGAACAATGACAGAATTACAAGGCTCAATGTACACTTCAGGCTTCTCTATCCCACATAAAATGCTACTTGGTGGAGCTTTTTTATGAAAAGGCTTCCAATGTTGGGCCAATTTCAAACCCAGATCATACAGTTCTTTCATGGTGTAACCTGAGCCAACACGACACAGGGTATGAAACACTGATGGTTTTTCACCAGCAGGGGGTTTCTCTGCTACAGCACACAAAAAATGAGACATCATTCCACCCCGAGAGCCTTTACCCCAATAGCCTCCGACAATTAGGATGTCCAGTTCATCTGTCAGTCCATTTACATACTCTGGTTTAATTTTCAACCATCCTTCACCTCTTTTGTCTGGCTTATAAATGGATAGAGGATGTTTTATCATGATTCCCTCTTCTCTTTTATCTATTGCTTCATTCAAAGCATCAATTACTTCTTGCTTTGTATGAGCTTGCATTTTTTGTACTATTTCTATTCTACCTGGTATCGGCATAAAAATACTACTAAGAATTTCACACCTCTTTCTTAGGGTCTCACGTCCTAGCTTTTTATTATTAACCATCAACACATCAAAGACACAATAACAAGTCTGCAGATCAGAATCTTCTACCATTCTTTTAATATCAAACTTATTCCCCTTTTGCATAAAAGTTTGTGTATTAGGGTTGTAGGCCATCATCTCACCATCAAGAATACAGATTTGTATATCTGGTTGGAATGCATTATGAATGAATGGTGTAAGAGAACCTTCCTGTGGAGAATCACCAAACTGATCCGTATAGTCATAGCCATTTCGGGAGAAGTACTGGTATACATCCCCATGCTTGTGCATTTGCATACGCTCGCCATCTAGCTTGGTTTCAATGTAGAAACTCTGGTGTTTCATGTCCTTCTCAATTCGCTCAATATTTGCGATAGCAGCTAGCATTGGTTTAAAAGCCGAGAATAAAGTGATAGAAATATCACTGAGTCCTATCAAAGGATCATGCAGTTGCCTACAAACTTTCTCCAGATCTGTGGTGACATTATGCAACTCAGCAGCATCATTGTGAAAAGCAGAAAATACAGTTTGCTCACTAACACCAAGCTTTAGGTCCTTTACAATCATCCGTATGAGCCACTTTTGTTCAAGTGCTGAACTCTGAGTGATAAGCTGAAGAAGACTCTTCTTTATTAGGTCCTTTCTTTTGGCAGAATTATTGCTGGCAACTGAGTCTAAAATGTCGTTTACTTGCTGTATGGTTAAACTTCCTTTCGGTAAAGATCTTGGTTTCAACACAAAGTATGCAATCGTTGCAAAGTCTCCAGTATCTCCACGAGTTCCAGTAGGTGTTCTGTAATTTAAAAGTTTAAGGGCATCTTTTCCATCTCTAGGTAAATTAAGCAATTCAATATAAAGCTTAGCAAGCATCGTTTCTTTGATTCCATAGGCCATTCTCTCTCTTTCTAGCTGAGGAAGAATCAGTCTCATTGCTGGATAAAAAGAGTCTGTGACATCTTTTTGGTTCTTATGAAGAGCATCATGAAATTTTCTCCAGGAATCTAAAAATTCTTTAAAGTGTCTGATTTTTTCTGCACGTCCTTTACTTTTCTGTATTCGTTCTAAAGTTGAACACAAATCTGCAAAAGGAACGTGGGATGCAACAGTTTGCGAAGTTTGTGAGGCAGCCATGGAAGCGACGGGGAATCTTCCGGTTTAACTAATAAAGCAAAAAGAGAATAACTTTAAGTAAAAGGTAAAATTCAACTAAATATGTAAAGACCTTACGGAGAGTGCTTGGTTCAAGATAAATGGTTATTAATGTTTGCTAAATGAAAACAGATCAATGCTATAAATGGTGTCTCTTTGCAACCTCTACATTTAATGAAAATCACTTATTTTACTCCGATCCTATTTAGTGTTTATTATCAAAAGTATCACCAGCCCCATTCCCTTTATTTACAATACTGAAATTAATCATTTTAATTACCTTTCTCCTTAAATTCCAACTTTCACTGAAGTAATTATTCCATTCCTTAATTATTTAGCACATAATGCAAAAGGATATTGCTGTGCTAACAGAAAAACAAATCAGGCTCAATTCCCTCCATTTCTGGGCTTCTGAGGTAAGGCCTCTCCTTACAGATCTCCTCTTTTTCTGTCACACTACCACACAGCACCAGAAACAAAACTTTTTGACACAGATGCTTTTAACAAATCTCTAGCCCACTGAATTGAAATCCGGCTTTCTAGGAAGCTTCAACTCCTACATAGACAGGGCCCTTCACAAAAAAACCCGGTGTCCTCTTCTTCCAGCCAAACAAGCCGACAACTATGCTTACTGGCACTTCACCATCACTCGCTGTGCCAAATGACTCCAGCATCCAAAACCCAACCCAAAACACCCACCCCATGAAGTCCGCACCTGATCTCTCTCTTTTAACTCTATTTTATCGCAGTTACTTACAGTTTTATAAACTGAAACTCATTCGCACACTTTTTTTGTTCATACTCCCAGGCCGGTTACGCCCCAACCATTCGCTGTCTACACATGAGCAAGGCACCAGGCTATGGGCACAGGCTGTCTGTTTCTGCCTTGAGAAAGCAGACACTCCGTAAAGACAAAGGGACGTCATGGGGACTAGTTATAAAATGTTAAGGGCTTTAACAAAAATAAAACAAAAGTAAAACGTCATGAGACAGAGCTTTTCACTGAAGCATCTTCCAAACTCAGAGAGGAAACAATGGGTACCTAGCTGGGCTACGGTCTAGAGTACTTCCTAAAGTGGTCACCACGAGTATGAAATTTCTTTCCAGTTTTAAGTATTCATGCAGGTTCTATTAGAATCTATTAGATACCAGAGCTATTTTAATATGGTTTAAACTATGTAACACTAAAATGAACTAACTTTTCCAAAAAAGACTTCAAGCAAAAATGTGTGCTCCAGTAATATAAACCATGTCTTATCTTGTGGTGTCAGACACCTCCCAACACATGCCCAGAGCAGCTTCACAGGGAGTGGGCACCACATAGCGTAGAGAGCAGGAGATGCCCCTACTCCAGCAAACAAAAGACAATCACACACACCATCCGCACAAGACTACATTATCTAACATGCAGCACAAGAACTCGAAGGGCTAATTACAGTTACTGGGTTTACTAAACCGCGAGTCTCCGGAGGTCAGAAACTGTCTCATAATGTGCCAACAGCACCTGGCACGTAGGAGGTTTGCTTGCTGGATGAATTCCTGGAGCTGAGTTCCTGGAAAATCACACTAGGGAAAGCTAGGAGCCGGTTTCACAAACACGCTCCCCAAACGCCTGGTGGGATTCAGTTTGATTACAAACAACTCAGCAGCTACAACTGCACTGGGCAAGTTTCACCACAACCATTTTGGTGGCCTACAGGGAATAAAGCTGCACTTCTCAGTCTGACTCCTGACAAAGGAAACCCAACTTCTGCTGAGTTGGTTAGACCAAAAGATAAACCCATGAGAGACCCCGTTCCTGAGACTTTTATCTCTGAATATGGTACCCACTTCCCCTTACTGTGTCTCCTCTGCATAACTGACTACACCACCTGGTTAACTATGTTCAACGTCCTACCTCTCAAAACATGCTCCCTCAAGCCAGTACATTATAGCATATAACATTATATTTACAATTTATACATAACGCATATAAAGTGAAGTATGTTAAGAAATACTTCTTTGAATGTTCAAGATTAGTATAGTTTCTGATCTATCTGTAGATTCTGTACGGTCCCAAAGTCAAAGTTTCCCTCAACAGGTCCCAGGCAAAGACTCAGATTACTTTATAATCATGTTGAAATCCAGGTAACAACGTGGATATACATGCATCATAAAACCGTTATATAGATAACAAGGATTCTAAAATTAGTATAAAATGAATAGGCTTAAATATTTTTACTTATTAAAATTGCATAAAAAGTCAAATTTTAGGATTTCCACTGCTTTGTATATGCTCTCTATTTTTATTTTCTGGATTCTGGATTCTGATGTTTTCAATTTGCAAAAAAACAAAACAGAGAAGTCAGTGGTTAGGGCCCAGGCTTTGGAGTCCAATAAATCTGAGTTCAACTGTGGACTCTAACGTTTAACAGCTCTGTGATATGGGGCAACGATTAAGCTTCAGTTTCTTCAAGTGTAAAATGGAGTTAATAACCAGGCAGAAATTAGAATGACATCTGATAATTTACAGAAGGTGCTTAACACATTCCCTGGCATTTAGGGAGCCCTTGATCAATTTTAATACTATAATGCTTGTTGAACTAAGCAACATTTAAAATATAAATATTACAAAATACTAAGCAAATAAGAAGAGGGGGACGCTTCGCTTTTTGATAATGATGAGCAAAGCTTTCAAGAGAATGAATACAAGTAATCAGTACACAATAATGACTCATCAGCCATTCGGGTGCCGCCTGCACAACCAAACACACTAGCAAGGTTGCATTAAGTGAATACGGGAGATGATTCACTGCTATTTTATTGGAGAGAAAGTGACTGGTACTATCGAAGCTTCCTTCGTGCAACCCTTGACAAGACATAGGGTTCACAGCAGCCTACCTTTCACCACACTTGGTGACGTTTTGGGAGAATCCCGGCAGAAAAAAATTAGCGGTGAAAAACTGCCAGAAGGCTGTGGGATCCGGGAAGTTAATGAAAGACAAAGGGTAGAACAGAAATAAAGTAATTCCCTCCAACTCCACCCGTTCACTCCTGTAAAGTCACTGGAGGGGTCCTCACCACTCCTCTGCCCCCAAACCCTCAACAGAGGCCAGCTGAATCCCGAGCCTTCGACACGCGGCCTTACCTCTCGTCCCCAGCGGCCGGGTGGTCGTCACAACCACAACGTATGCAATGAAGGCAGCCCCCACGGTTCTCGAGAGTCAAACGCGGCAGAAACTACAGTCCCCTCGCCCCACGTCCCAGGGCTGGGGGTCTACATCAAGAGCCCCGAACAAGCACCCGGGGTCCGAGGCAGCGCGGTCGCCGAGGAGTCCGCGCCCCGACCTGCGAAGCCGGGGGCGGGGAGCTGCAGCACTTTCAGTCCAGGAGTAAGAAGAAAACCAACTTTTCACACCACAGGAGTTTGCGGGACCGAGAAGACGCGAGGCGGCCCCCTCCTGCTTTGCTCACCCTGCCCAGCGCCCGCCGGCCCAGACCTCACCTCCGCTCGCTCCGGGGACCATCAGGCCCCTCCTCGGCGGAGCCTCGGCACACACCAAACCGGAAGCCCGAACCCGAGGAGCCGGTTCAGCCAGCTGCTCCTGGCGCAGGCACAGGCGCCACCTGCGGGCGGGCGAGGCCGTGACGTCACGGTGATAATGTGCGCACGCGCAGTGGCGGGCAGGATGGGCTCTGCGAGGAGTGCACACTTTGTGCGGCTGCAGAGGACCCGAGGTTGCCCTGGTTACAGTGTGACTACTAGCATTACTCCCGTTAGCCTCAGCAGCAGGTGCTCATTGCAAGCATCTGACCCACAAGAGTGTATTTCGTCGCTGAGACGCAAGAACACTTTGTGCACTGGCTCCTTATGGGGACCACGAGCCTGAGCCCTTTCTGCTTGGCCCGCTCCTTAGCAAGTGACAGCCTCTCACAGTAGTGTTCCCTGTATGTAAACAGGGGTACCCACACTCATCTTGCCAATTAGTTATGAAAGCGCCCAGGGGAGATGAGGACATCTCTCCCCAAACGCCTGCTATTTCATTTAAATGGGAATATAAGATTTTGCAAAATTGTCTAAGGCTGTCCTTTCCTACTTGTTTTCATGATGGTGCAACTTTGATGTGAGTTTTTGTCTCAATGCAAAAATAATACATAACTCATAATAATAAATAATATATAATTTGTAATTCACAATACATAAAGAAACAGTTGCATGCCCAGAAATCAACTATGAACTCTTCTAGGATCTATTCAAGGATCCAAAAGAAGCTACTCAACAAACATTTCTTGACCAACTACTATGATACAGTAACTGTGCTAGGTATGCAGGACTGAGAAACAACAAGCCCAGTCCCTATGTTCTAGGAGCTGTTGATTTCTACCAGTTTTTTGTTACAGTTTTTCCACTTCCTCCAAGGAGAATTGAGGAATTATTCATAAAGGGGGGGAGGGGCACAACTTTTAGAATTATTTCCTTTGCCATAAAATATTGTTGCCTTAAAATGAAAGTGAAATTTTGCTGCCACAGGCTGAGAAAACACTTTAGAGCTGTTAAGTGTCCTTAGGGGTTGTCTAATCAAAAACGTCATTTTATAAACTGATACATTTAATTCACAGCACAAGTTTGCAGTAGAGCTAGACTTAGGGTTCCTTCTAGCCCAACGACATTCAATTAATTTCTTTCTATGTCTAGCTCACCTAAGTTTTCTACATATTTCTCTGAAATCACTTATGCAGCTGTGAAGTGACATGATACTGTATTGTGAGTAATTTCTCTACCTCCTATTCAACTTAATTATGAATTTACTTTGGAGGCGCACCCAACAAGGTTAAGTTAGAGGAACCTCCCCCCCACCACACGCCCATCTTATGAGAGGGCACTTGCCTGTGCACATTTGTACCTTGTTCAACATCCGAGCTCCTAAAATATCAGATACTACATTTTGTATTAGTGACATAAGAGAAGAACCATGAATTATGAAACTAGACAAACTCCAAGTTGATTCCAATCCCAGTCTCCAATTTACCATGTTATTTTAGCCATTCTAACGCCTGGTTCAAAAAGAACAAAGAGCTTGGGGCTGGCCCCGTGGCCGAGTGGTTAAGTTCGCGCGCTCCGCTGCAGGCGGCCCAGTGTTTCGTTGGTTCGAATCCTGGGCGCGGACATGGCACTGCTCATCAGACCACGCTGAGGCAGCGTCCCACATGCCACAACTAGAAGAATCCACAAGACGAATATACAACTATGTACCGGGGGGCTTTGGGGAGAAAAGGAAAAAATAAAATCTTAAAAAAAAAAAAGAACCAAGAGCTTTTCATTAAGTATCTGCTAGAGTTGCTGTATTAGTTGATTTGTGTAAGTGGTTTACCTTAGTGCATGGCACTTATTAGGTGATCAAGAACGGGGAGCAATTATCAAGTGCCCTGCTTTGACCTGGAGTTCTCCATCTTATAGCAGGATACGTTTTTTAAAAAAAAAATTATGAAATGTTCTCTGTATATATAAAATAGGATACAGGGAATAGGGAATGACCAAGGGAGGGGAACAGACATCTGAATATAAACAATTCAATGCAACTTAGTGCCCAGGGGAGATGACAGTGAAGCTAACGAAGCTCAAACTTCAGAGGCCCATTTGCATGGCCACTTCCAAGGCCCTGGTTGCGGGGGACGAAGGGGAGATCCTAGTGACGTTCCCGTGGTCTTGTGCTTTGGAAAAACTTGCAAAAATAAGACAAATTTGCAGTCTTTTTCTTTAAAAGGGCCCTCTAAATCCTCTAAGGTTCGGGCCTCACAAGACCTGCATCCGCCCGTGAGGGCCCACTCTGATAAGAGGTAGGAGAGGGCTAGGTCCGGAGAAGACCAAAAGAGAAAAATAGTTACGGAAGCGCTTTAAGTACTGGAACTCACTCCTATACCGTTAACAACCCTATCAAGCAGACGCACTTTCTTCTGTAAGAACTGCGATCCACAGAAGATCTGGTGGCCTCCGAGCTCTCACTCCCGGGCCTCGGATGCGGGGTGGGAGGCCTCCCGATGCTCCGTGGGCGGAGAAACCGCGGGGCAGCCCACCTCGACTCAGCTGGCTGGGCGCTCAGCGAGTACACGCGAGCCAGCGGCCCAGCGCCAAGGTATCTTGTCCGTGCGGGCCACCGTCGCGTGAGGGACTCCCCGGGCCTCGGTTTCTGCGCATGCCCAGGAGGGCGGGCAGGGTTCCCACTCCCGGGAGGAAGGCGGAGAGCAGGTGATGTGGGAGTCGGCGGGGGTATTTGCCGGCGACACCGAGCGTGGGCCGGAAGTGGAGGAGCCGACAGCGGCGCCGCAGGAGCTCCGGGTCAGACCGTGGCGACGGCGGCGGCCCCTGGGCTGGAGGAGGACGATGAGGAGCGACGGAAGCGGCGCGGGGGGAAGCTGCTGCGCGGCGCCGGGTTCCGTGTCCGCGGCCGACTGCGCAGCCTGCGAGCAGATCTAAGTAAGTGCCGGGGGGTGCCGCCGGGTCCGCTCCCTCCGGGGTTCGCGGGGGCGGCCGGCGGGGCCTCCCCAGACCGCGGACCCGGGCGTGGGGGGCTGCGCGCCCGCCGGCGGCGCCCGGACGAAGCCCCGTCCGCAGCCTCGCCCACAACGGGGAAACTGAGGCGCGCGGCTCGCCGTAGGCCCCCTGGTGCCGTGCCCGCACGGGGACCTGTCCCAGATCTCAGAATGCTCCGTCGGGGGTATTTCCAGTAAAGCGTGCGAGCCGATGCTTAGAAATCCGCCTCCCCGCCCCCGCCCTCCCACGCACGGGGGAAAAGTGCAACAACAGTCTCGGCTCGGGTCCGAGGGACGCGTGGCGCGGTCCTGTTCCCTTCACGTCCCTGACAGGTCTAGACCTGCGAATTCCATGGCAGGAAGTTTGGGGTGTTGCAGAAGCAACGCAGAGCGCTCCATACACTCGAAGTCGGTCTTACTGTAGTTTCTCATGAACGTTTATTTTCTGCAAAATGCATGAGCTGGTGTTCGTACTCCAGGTATCACAGCCAAGAGGTCTTTCTTCAGCAGCTCTTTTGCATGTTTACTGTGTCATAGTAGCCGAATAGAAAGACGCAAGAGGATATCGGCTTTTAAGTTGTGACGTTTGAGCTTCGTTGATCCCCTCCTGGTTTCTTTTAGCGTGGATTAGTACTTATTTTTGTGCATGCTTGGATTCATCACGCATGTTTTGCTAAAAGGTTAAGTTTTATTCCAGTAAATAAGAATTGGTGATTGTTCGTCTAGTGTGATGTCATAATTATCCTACCTAAGACGTAGACTGCTCCTCAGTTCAGTCATTGCTAAGAGACTGACTGTGTGCCAGTCTACTGAAAATACAGAGTTGAGTAAGACGAAGTCACTGTCATCAGGGACCTCACAGTGTGTGTACAGCACGTGAATTACACTATAATAGTAAGTACCACCGCATAAATTTGTACAGACTACAGAATATGGCATGGTTGGCAGTAGGAAGCAGAGGTCCAAGGACGGTCTGAAGGAGTTGCTACCTGAGCTGAGTTTTGACAGAAGTTAAGGCATTGCCCTAATTATTTCCTGTTTGCAAGTACTCAGGTGTTCTCCAGTGAGTCTTATCCATTTAATCCAAGTCTAGCAGAACTTCTAGTTGTACTCCCTTTCACTTACTCTGCTCTAGTAGATGATAAAATGCTTTCAATTTTGGCTCATAGAAGGAGCTGCATTTATTAACACTGTGTATGATGTTTGATCTCAGCAGTTTTTCAATTATGTGTTTGCTGCCCGTTTTACATATGAGGAAACATATATTTAGGGAGGCTACGAGTTGGCAAAAGCTACCCAGCTATTAACAGACCAAGCCTGAAAACACTCCTTTCCCCTGCACCACACTGCCTCCCATGGATGGTTAATTTGGAGTGAGGAAGGTGAGCCAGTTTAGGAATATCTGTAGGGACAGATCTTGGCACATCACCTGCCTTCTCAGGCCCACCTCAGTCTCCTTGTCATCCAAATGAGAGAATTCACTAACGAGATTGTCCTGGGTTAACAATATGACTTAGTGATGGGTACGGGAAACTGTCCAACCTAACATTTTTCTATGATCTCCCCTCTCTTGTCACCTATATCAGGGGAATCTATTTCTGTTGTTCTGTTTTTCATTAATTTTGAACTCAGTTATTACTCAGATTCTAAAATCTTTCTGTTTTACTCACCTCAGGAATATCTGAGGCTGTTATATACCCTTTTAAGAATAGACCTAAAAAGGTTCTAGTTCTTCTAATTAAGACTTTTTGCCCTCAAATGATAGACTTCATGATAAATTACTACGTTTGTGTTACCATCTCTTATAGGTCTAAATTCCGACAGCAGTATGTTCTACTGGAATTGCAAGGGTGCAGTATTTCCAGCACACGAACTGTATGCATTTATGAGCTAGCCTGAGAACATTGTAACATTGATTTTATAAGAAAACAAATTCTCAGTTTCATCCATCTAATTTATAGTGAAGTATTTAGAACATTACTCCCTCAGAAGTGGAAACTCCCTGGATTTTATCATCAGTCTTAAGTCTGACATTATTATTTGCATTTTTAGCCTTGTAGATCCCTTTTTTCTGCTTTTTCTTTTAACCATTTTCTTTCTTACAGATATTTGTAATCTCAGAACAAATTCTGATTGGCTTCCATAGTGACAATAATCTGTCGTCTTTGTTCTGTCAGAGTTGACTATTTGCCAAGTCTTCCAAGCTTCAAATGAAGGGGAAAGCACAAAAATGCTACCATGTTGCTGCTTAGTATAATGTTTGAGTTCACTGCTCAAGCAGATTTAAAGCTCAGTTTAAAATGATGTCTGAGCTATTCAGTTGCTATCTACCATCTCCATAGGCAGTTACTGTTCATTTGTCCCATAGGACTATTAATACACGCTTTTTCATTATTGATGACATGTGGGTAACCATTAGGGAAATAGGTAATTCATTCTGTGGTGTCTCCAACACACTGATAGCAGCTATTTGTGTTTCCATTTCAGCTGTGCAGCTGGCATGGTTTCTTAACTTCCCAATGTCCCGCAGAAAAGGAGATATATTGCAGGAAGGCTGAATCTTAGTTCTGTATTACTTGAAATGTAATTGGAAGCTATGAATTCTCCCAGAGTGCTTAATGAGCACCAAGGGATCCTCATTCTTCCCCTGTGATGTAGATGTTAGCAAGGACACGTGAATTTTTCCACTTCTTACAGTTTTCTCTTGAACTGACACATTGTTCTGTCACTTGTAGGTATATTTTTTAATGTATGAGCAGCTTTTATTTTTAAGCAAGCTTTTCCTAAAATTATCAATTTGAGATGGACTGGGGCCTTTAAAAATAATGGTACATTTATGACTTACGACCTTTTAAAATTTATAATTGGTTAACCTTTAGTTAAATTGTTTTTGGAGAATTCATGTTTAGTTCACGTATAGGTAGAACATCTTTTATAGTTTTCAAAAACATTTTACTATTCACAGAATTAGTAAATCAGTATAAACTGCAATACAGCATCGGCTTCTGCAATTAAAATGTTTTAGAATATTATCATTTAATATTTTCCCGTGAGACCGTTCTTACCTTCATTGACATATAATTTTATCTGTGATTGAAAAATAATGTATTTGTCCAATTTACTCTGCTAGTTATTGGGCTGATAATAATTCAAATGTATCCATTCCCATAGTTTGAGTTTTAGTTCTTGATATATTTAAATAGTAACTTTTTATTTATTTTTAATTTTTCAATAAATCCTGCTGGGTAAAGACCTCATTTAAATAGATTACCAACTTCAGAGGGAGAGCAGTAATATTCTTTGGTGAGGAGGAGGTTGAGGTGGTTGTTCCTCTGGACTTGGGATGAATCTTTAATGTACTGCTTGCCATCATTTACATTAGTTTTTGTTGGAGAAAATAACCTGAGTTCCATTAACAACACAAAGAAAAAGCACTAGAGTTTATGGAAGCTCATGACGTTTCCTTGTATATTTATTTCTAGCTTTTCTTTCTCCCCTCCCATTAATTACACATTCCTGAAATATATTGTGTCTGTTGTTCTATGTAAAGATTGTTTGGCCAGAGTTATTTTCTACAACTTTACCTGTGTGGTCTTTAAAAATAGGTTACTTTGACTATGGTGTTCTGGGAAGGAGACTGAAAATGTATGAGTAACATATTTTACAGACCTCAGTTGAAATAGAAAATCACTACAGCTGCACATCTGAGATTTCTAGAGACCTATTTCTAATCTTGGGTGCATGCTTACCTCTCTTACTAACTTCAGTTACTGTCAGAAGTCAAATAATCAGGGTCTCCAACCTTCTAGTATAATAGAAGTTAGTAAAGACAGTATTATTTATAATCTACTGCCTGTTTTCCAACTCTACTTTTCATTTTTCTCTGTAAAAATTTTTCTGTTGTAAAACAGAATTTGTGAGACCTTAGGGATTATTCAGGTAACTGCTACCTTTTACAAATGAGGAAACTCAGATGCAAAGTAAAAAGGTGATAAGAAAGGGGTCCCCACATTGAACTGTGGACTTGTCTAGTGATCTGAGGGTGTGCAAAGCAGCACCCACAGGGTGAAATCCCGACTCACGGCAATCCTGGGCCCCAGCCCGGGCTGAAAGGTCATCTCTCCAAAGCTTGTTGTATGTTTATGATCCTTGGGAACCTGAAGAATGTCAGGTGTTTTTATTAAAGATAATTCTCTTCCAGCATCTGGCAAGCTTTAGTACCCTGTATATATTATAATGTACAAAAGATTTCAATGTAGTACGTCATTCTTCATTGGAAGGAGACAAGTCTCTGGGGAAAGAAAGGAATGAAGTTATATAGTCAGGCGGTGTGCCACAGTGGTTCTCAACTTTTTGGTCTCAGAATCTCCTTACTTTTTTTTCTCCCAAAGATTGGCACCTAAGCTAAACTGTTGCCAGTCTTTTTTTTTTTTTTTTTTTTTTTAAATTCTTCTCCCCAAACACCCCCAGTACATAGTTGTATATTCTGGTTGTCAGTGCCTCTGGTTGTGCCATGTGGGATGCCACCTCAGCCTGGCCTGATGAGCCACACCATGTCCGCGCCCAGGATCCGAACCACTGAAACCCTGGGGCACCGAAGCCAAGCATGTGAACTTAACGACCAAGAGGATGGCCCCTACATTTTTAAAAATTATTGAGGATTCCAAAGAGTTGTTGTATATGTGGACTATATAGAGATATTTATTGTGTTAGAAATTAAAACTGAGAGTTTATAAAATGCGTATGGTCCCCAACTGAAATTGATTCAATTTAGGATTTTTCGACTGTATGATGGTGTAAAAGCGATACACATTCACCAGAAACTATGCTTCAAATTTTGAGTTTTGATGTTTTCCCGGGCTGGCAGTACGCACTGTGATACCCTCGTGATGCTGGGCAGCAGCAGGGAGCTGCAGCTCCCAGTCAGCCGTGTGATCACGAAGGTAAACGACCCGTACACTTAGAACCGTTTTTACCCATACAGCCGTTCTGTTTTTCACTTTCAGTACAGTATTCAATAAATTTCAGGAGATATTCAACTGTTTATTATAAAATAGGCTCTGTGTTAGATGATTGTGTCTAACAGTAGGCTAATGTAAGTGTTCTGAGCGTGTTTAAGGTAGGCCAGGCTAACGTGATGTTTGGTAGGTTAAGAATATTAAATACATTTCAGCTTATGATATTTTCAACTTCTGATGGGTTTATTGGGACACAACCCCATCGTAAGTTCAGGAAGATCTGTATATAACTTTATCATCTAAAAGTAAGAATAAAAAATCCATTACACATTAATAACATTTTTATGCAAAACAACTGTCTTTGCAAAAAGAATTAACGAGGACTATGACATTGTTTTACACTTTTGTAAATATCTTTGATGTCTGCTTAATAGAAGACAGGCAGATTATCATGTTTCTGCATTCATTCTCATACAGTAGGTTGTTTTAGGTGAAACATATGAAGAAAATCAGGCCCACGCAAACGTGGTTGTAAATACTAGAGGAGGATTTTAATAGTCTTTTCAGATAATTGTGATTATTCTTTGATACTTTTCCAATACTGGTAGTGGTTTCTTAAAGGTCAGTTACAACATGGAATATGAAACCCAAATCAAAGAACTTTTCATCTCTGTTACATTAAACTCCATTGATTTATCTAATAGTGAATTTTTTACTCATGCTTGATTTTTCTGATATCGTTCATTGGTCATTTGGAAGACACTGGTTTGCCGTGTTTGTGTTTGGCAGATTCTTCCAAATGGTGACACATTTAACAGGTTATCAAAAATTACATTTGTTAATATCATCACCACCATGATGCCATCAGAAAAGTCTCTTAAGTCATGGGAAATTATTGGCAACTTCATTCATTTTCCAGAAAATGTCTGTCAGACACCTAAGTCTGAATAACTGTGGTTTGTCAGTTGTCTTTTTAAGTAAAAATGGTGCCACCTAAAAAAAGCAGCTAGTTCAGCTCACAGCTCAAATGTATTTCAGTACACAGCACCAGTGCTTTATATGCCCTCCCCATTTTGTCACACAAAATGTTAAACGGTTATGTACTCATTGGTTAAGATATAATTAAATTAGTAAATTTTACTGCTTCTTCAATGACATTCTTAAGTAAAACCGACCTTTCCCCCTTTTCCTGGTGTTGATGGTAATAAAGAATACGACCTCTCCTACATTTTGCTGCCACTGCCTTGATTCTTGGTAAGGCACCAGCAGTTTTACCCGTAATTGGTTTTGTACCATTAGTGCAAATGTGTTTTAGTGTAACTAGATTACTGATCTTGAAGACCCCTTGAAAGAGTTCTGAGGACCCTCAGGAGTCTGCAGACACCTTTTGAGAACCACTGACATGGAAAGATCTCAGGTTTAATAGGGACCTTCAAGTTCATCCGGTTCAACTGCTCCAATTTCCTCTACGTGATCCTTGCCAAGTGTTTATTTAGATTATGCTTGAATACTTCCAGTTCCCGTGAATAATTGTGCTAAATGAATAAAAATAAGTGGCATAGACAGCTGTTTGATGGAAAATAGGAGAAATTCTTAACCCTAAAGTTGTGCTTTTTCCTGTTTTTAAAAAGTTTGCCTAAAATTCCACTTGTTTTCTATAAGTAATCAAGCATGATGAAATCCAGAGATTACTAAAATTATGTTGTGAAGGACATATAGTTAAGGTTTTGTTTTTCATTTGCTATGTTTAAGGACAGTTGTGATCTTTCTTTGATTTTCTTTGTCTCTTCTAAAATTAAATGAACTTATGTTAAACATGTAAAGTTATCTATGTGCACATCTGTTTTCTGAGTAGGTCTTGAGCTTCTTGAGAACAAGGACCATATATTTATAGTTTTTAAATGGTCTATAGTGCCTGAGCACTATGATTCACATAGTAGGTGTTTGCACATATGTGTAGCATTGTCTTTAATGTTTAAATAGCATGGCAGAATGCAGTGAGAGCTGAGGAGGCTGGGAAACCAACCGTGGGACTGTTTTGGTCAGTGGTCCAGGCTGGGTTTGAGAGCTCCACTGGGGCCTAGGGGTTGTATTCTGAGGACTCATATCATTGAGGGGAGGCATAACTTCAGTATTGATCTCTATTTCTTTTAAGCTTCAGCTTATAGAATAGTTATTTAAATATTTGTCCTTAGAAATGGAACCATTTGTGATCCTTCAAGTACTACATGTATGAGGGAGCCCACGAGGTGAGTCGTGGAGATCAGATGAGTGTGTCCATCTCTCACTCAGTTATCTTAGCAGTCAGCTAACACTGTAGCCAGCATGGGTGGTTCTGACAGCTTCACAGATTTAAATTGTTTTTATTTTTAGTCTTAAATTGGTTATTATCATAATGGGTTAATATTTAAAGACAAGAACCAGGGGCCGGCACAGCAGTTAAGTGCGCACGTTCCGCTTCTCAGCGGCCCGGGGTTCGCCGGTTCAGATTCCGGGTGCAGACATCATGGCACCGCTTGGCACGCCATGCTGTGGTAGGCATCCCACATATAAAGTAGAGGAAGATGGGCATGGATGTTAGCTCAGGGCCAGGCTTCCTCAGCAAAAAGAGGAGGACTGGCAGTAGTTAGCTCAGGGCTAATCTTGCTCAGGAGGGGGAAAAAAAAAAGACAAGACGCAAATGGAGCAGTAAAGGTGAACAATATAATTGTTAACAAGGACCATAAAATTTGCAAGATGTTCATCACCAGACCTGTGAAGATCAGATTGCGTTTATATGATCAAAGTCCTTATGTAGTATATCAAGATGTTGCTAATAGTTCAAAACTATTCTATTCAGAGGAAAACTATCATTTACTTTTTCTATACATTATAATAAAAATTAATCATGCTTTCAATAGATTATTTTATGAGAAGTGCTTACTAATATCAGTGTGACACCTCTAACCACTTCATTTTTAAAAAGCACACAATTTTGTGTGTGTGAGGAACCTTGTCCCTGAGCTAACATCTGTTGCCAGTCTTCCTCCTTTTGCTTGAGGAAGATTGTTACTGAGCTGACATCTGTGCTGATCTTCCTCTGTTTTGTGTGGGGTGCTGCCACAATGTGGCTTGAGGAGCAGTGCTAGGTCCGCACCCTGGATCCAAACCTTTGAACCCCAGGCTGCTGAACGAGAGCGTGCAGTCTCAACCACTACACCACCAGGCCGGTGCCTGCAAAAATTATTTTTAAGGTTGACTATTTTGAATACAAGACCTGTGCATGTTATACTAATGTGTCTATTTTGATACAGTAACGCATAATTAAATTTCAGTTTGTGTATTGTTACACATTGAGCCCCGGAATCAAACCTGTGTTTTTAAAAATTGTATTTGTTTACAAGTCATGCTTTTTTGTCCATAGTTAATACGAAGCATGCAAAACGTTAGGTGAGGAGGAGAGTGTGTTTAATTTTGGATAAGTTTGAAATGTTAATAAAGCATCAGGTACTCAAGGAACAGATAAATTGAGATTGTAGATGGAGTAGACAGATGATGGAAATAATTTGTACACAGGTGTGATAGTTGAAGGCATGAGAAAGAATGAAGTCACTGAGAAAGCAGCTAAGTGGACAGGAACTTGGACGATGCCTCCATTTAGGGGTTGGTCAGAGGGAGAAACACAGGGATTTGAGTATACTTGAAGCTGAGGAAGAGGCATCTTTTAGAACCACTCGGGGATATGTGTTGCAGTGTGGATTGAAAAAAAATGCATTGAGTTTATTAGCAAGTGAGGTTTGCTTTTTAAGAGAGATCATTATGAGAGCTCATGCATCAGATTCTCAGATAGTAGCTAAGGAGTTACCGAGAGTTGGTTCAAGCCACAGATATACAGGTTTTAGAGACATTTGGCATGTGAGAGCTGGTGTGATAGCATAGCAAAGGCAGAACTGAGAAAAGCAAATGTCAGATATTTAAGTTGTAGGCATCAGGTTTAAAACATACTAAGTACTAAGGTATAAGAAGCATGGAAGATGAGAAGATACTGGGTGACTAAGTTTCTGTGCTCTACAGGTCTAATGTTCTTTCCCTCTAACAGCCCTTCTGCTATTGTAAACTTTGATTTAACTTTTAGTATGTTAAACTCACCAGTTCTTGTGATTGTTTACCATGCTCAGATGTTATCAGCAAACACATTTCAGCATGCAGAAGAACCCAGCAAATAGCCCATCTCTTCTGGCAGCACATTTCATAAAATCTTTGGCCCTTGAACATACTTTAAGGAATAACTACTGGCCTCCCTTAGTCTGCACGCCCAGTAGCAGTGGTCTTGAGTTCAGCTAGGCATTCACACTCGCAAGACCCCATAGACCAACCCTGGCACCAGCCTCTCTCCACTTTCTTGAAAGAGATGGGATAGAAAACCCAGCATGCCAGCATCAGGTTTATTGTTCCTAAGTGAAAGATGACACGTGAGTGGGAGCAGGCGCCACTCAGCTGCTTCATGCTCCACAGGAAACAGGATCTTTTCTAACAGTCCGTGGGCATGGCCTCCAGGACTCATCAAACGACACACCAGTTGTAAGTCATATCCCACTCAGAGAAGCCCCTCTTTATACTTGCCACGGGCTGTGTAGCCCTGCTCACTGTCTGCTTAATCCAGATTTAGCTCACCAGTGGGGGTCAAGTTTACAACAAAATGTTGCTTAGAAACATCTGATAACCCACCTTTAGGAGGTTTCCAGGGAAACAGTGCTAGAAGGTTAACCAGAGGTCATTTTTTTTCATGGAGGAGAAAAGGTTTAGGTTTTGTTAACCTTTTGCTCACATTAATTTATTGACAAAATAGTTGAAAAACTGTTACCCTGCTAGCTGTAAGATCTATGCAGTGGACTGTTTTAGAGGGAGTGTTCATTCTCATTGACTCTCTACGTCTGGGTCTGTGTGAAGTTGTTTTTACATGTCAGCGGATGGCTCTAGTAATTTTACTTTGCTGATAGTTTCAGCAAATTTAGTACATAAAAAATTCTTCCTATGGTAAGTTTGCTTGTGCCAGTTCTTTTAAGAGCGTGGTGGTAGGATACAGACTAGAGAGCAGAAATTATTGGCAAATTGGGTAAGGTAAAAATAAGGCAGTCGGTGAGTGGAGGTCTCATTCTAAACCACAGATATTTTAGGAAGTATTAAAGAGAAGTCATGCACACACACTCCAGGGCAGCTTCTGTTAACCTGGTCTTAAAATTGACATATTTGATATTCCGCAAAAGAAATTGACTTTTATTGTGACTTCTACAGTTTAACAATCTGTTATAAGATTATGTTTGTTTATCACAAAGTCATTTCGTTACGGTGAATTTTCAGGAATGCTTTGTGGAAAACTGTACGTTTAATCCCTATTATTCCTCACTGATAGTAGACTTAAATATGCCATTTTCTGATGTCCAGTCTTAAACATGTGTGCCCAGTGCTTATGCTTTCTTAGAAGTCTAATAATCCAGATATCTTGCTGGATTGTTACTTTACAAACATTTTAGTCCTGACTGTATGTAAAGTGGTATACTGTCCGGTAGAGATTCAGTAGTGAAAAAGAGAAACACAGTACCTGGCCTTATAGATGTAAATTCAGTATTGTGTGTCGAAATTAGAAATTAAAGAGGCTACTTTTAAAAAAAAGATAGTTTTTCAAAGTTTGAATAATTGAAACTTTTAATTCTGTAGATTTGATCTATACAGGTTTGTGTGCGTGTGTGTATATATATATATGTATGGTTTGAATTTCAAAATATGCCTCGTGCGTGTATTAGGAGCTTCATATTTTATCTAGTGTTGTAGTCGTTTTTTATAAGAGCTTTGTTTGATTTGAAAGTTGAGTCAGTTCACTCCTAATTATCTAGGTTATAGGAGTGCTTTGCCATATGCCTATCAAATTTCTAGATTTTTTTTTTTTGTCTTATAGGTGCTGGTTAAGTTCTGATGTTGGTGTTAATTTGAGCAGAACACGGTTAAGAATGTACCATTACAGCCAGAAATACTAGTCACAAAGGCAAATAAAGTTAATATATCTATAGCAATTTGTAAATGCTTTTTTAATTAATTTCATTTAATATTACTGACTAGCGTTATATGTAGGCATTTTTTTAAATTCTTATTCTACTGAAAAGGAAATTCAGGCTGGAAATAAGTGATAAACCCAAGATTATTCAGCAAATGTATGGTAGAGCAGACTTGAAGGGTGATGGAATTTTAGTGTTTTTTCTACTACATAGCCAAATAAATGATGTTTGAATTCCTTATCTCTCTGTTTCCTCTGTCGTAAATAATTGGCTTGACTATGGAAAAAAATTAAAATTTTCGCTAAGGAAGTATCTTAAATGGTATCTTCTTTTCCAGAAAATGCAGTGCTTTAGTATATTTGCATTTTATATCCCAAACCTTGTTAATCCTAATCATTACACAAAAATTATTTTATTTTGATATATAAGGTTGATGCCAGAACTGCTTCTGTAGTTTTTAAGTTTGGGTTTTTGTTTTACTGTGCATACTTGCTTTTCTCTAGTTTAACATAGTGCTCATTGTAATGAAAGTTGCTACAACTGGGTGGCAGTGTTGATTTCTGAGAAACTTCAGAAAAATGCTATGCTGTTGGTTTATGTTCAAAGAGAGTCATTTGAACAAGAATTCAAATATGAAAGTGTTCAGCGAAATATAAAGTGTTTCTTGAAATAACAGTGAAAAATCAAATGTATTAATAACGCGTTGTCTTTATTACCAATCTTAACTTGATTCTATGATTTTTTTCAGTGTTTAATTCTAATTGATGAACTGAAATGTCACCTTTGTTGGCTTATGACACCGTAAAATTTTAAAAATCAGTCATTAAAAATTATTTGTTAAATTTAAGAATAACTTCTTTATTAGTTTAGTGGTTTTGTTAGTGGGTAAAAGAGAGCTTAATATTTTTTAAGACTTGGTAAATATATAAGTAGATTACTACATAAGAAAACTTGTAACATATCTCACCTCTTTTGCCTTTTTAAGACAACATGCATAAACTTTTTTGTTTGGTAACAAAAAATTGACTTTTGATAGCTTTTCTTCTGTATTTTCTTTATTTCAGTTATATTTTTGAGCAACATTTTAAAAACTTTTTTCTCCAATAAGTCGTTTTCTTCATTTGTCTCTGGTTCTCAAATACAATTTCTGTATCTTTGTATCACACTTATCCTCCAAGTGTTTATGGCCTTATCAGTATAGCACAGCAATCTGTGTGGACTCACTCGTATGAAATTGCAATAAGGACTGTATAAAAGATTTTGCATATTTCATGGTGCTAGCAATCTGAAATTTCTTTTTATCACATGTGAAAGACAAGTGATTAAACTTTTTCTTAAAATAATACAATATTAGAATTCAATGGTTAATTTGATTTTTTTTAGGAACATTAGCCCTGAGCTAACATCTGCCAATCCTCGTCTTTTTGCTGAGGAAGTCTGGCCCTGAGCTGACATCTGTGCCCATCTTCCTCTACTTTATATATGGGACTCCTGCCACAGCATGGGGTGCCAAGCGGTGCCATGTCCACACCCGGGATCTGAACCGGCGAACCCCGGGGCAGCGAAGCGGAACATGCGCACTTCACTGCTGCATCACCAGGCCGGCCCCTCAGTGGTTAATTTAAATAAATTATTTTTTTAAGTTTAGCTATGAAAACCTCCAGGTAGAAGGGAAAACATTTTATTCTTTCTTGTCCTAGTTTGTTTAATTATAATTTTTTTCTATCATCTGAAGGAGAAAATTGACAAATTATATCGGGTTGGTCTTGATAGGTTAGACTTTGGTAACCACCTCGTTAATAAAATTTGCCCTCAGTCTGCCTAGCTCAGAAAGTCACAGGATACAAAATTGATACACAAAAATCTGTTCTGTTTCTATACATTAGTAACGAATTATCAGAAAGAGAAATTATTAAAACAATCCCATTTACAATTCCACCAAAAAGAGTAAAATAGGGACCAGTCTGGTGGCATAGTGGTTAAGTTCACATGCTCGGCTTTGGCAGGCCAGGGTTCTCGGGTTCAGATCCTGGGCACAGACTTACACACCCCTCATCAAGCCATGCTGTGGTGGCATCCCACATACAAAATAGAGAAAGATTGGCATAGATGTTAGCTCAGGGACAGTCTTCCTCAAGCAAAAAGGGGAAGATTGGCAACAGATGTTAGCTCTGGGACAATGTTCCTCACCAAAAAAAAAAGAATAAAATATCTAGAAATAAATTTAACCAAGGAGGTGAATGACCTGTACACTGAAAACTATAAGACATTAATGAAAGAAATTGAAAATGACACAAATAAATGGAAAGATATTCTATGCTTATGGATTAGAATAATTAATATTGTTAAAATGCTAGTTATGCTAAATGAAGTAAGTCTTACAGAAAAAGACACTATGTGATCTCGCTTGTATGTGGAATCTTTAAAAAACACACACACACAAAAACCCAAGATTAAAGATGCAGAGAAACAGATTCCTGGTTGGCAGAAGAGGGGGGCAGAGTGGGCGAAATGGGTGAAAGGGATCAAAAAGTGCAAACTTCTAGTTGTAAAATAAATAAGTCATGAAGATGTAATGTACAATCTGGTGACTATAGTTACTAATACTATATTGCATATTTAAAAGCTGCTAAGGGGCTGGCCCAGTGGCACAGCAGTTAAGTTCATATGTTCCACTTCAGTGGTCTGGGGTTCGCCAGTTTGGATCCCGGGTGTAGACGTGGCACCGCTTGGCAAGCCATGCTGTGGTAGGCGTCCTACATATAAAATAGAGGAAGATGGGCAAGGATGTTAGCTCAGGGCCAGTCTTCCTCAGCAAAAAGAGGAGGATTGGCAGCAGATGTTAGCTCAGAGCTAATCTTCCTCAAAAAAAAAAAATAATGTTGCTAAGAGTGTTGATCTTAAAAGTTCTCATCACAGGAAAGAAATTTTGTTAAGTATGTATGGTGACAGCCATTAATTAGACTTATTGTGGTGATCATTTTGCAGTATATACAAATATCAGATTATATTGTACACCTGAAAATAATATAATATTATGTGCCAGTTATACCTCAATAAAAAAAACATTGCCCTCAACCTACCTAGCTTACCAGTGGGCACACCAGGATCTTTGGAATCATGCTTATTGGCCTCTGGGCTCTTCTCCCTACAGAACTGAGACCACAGCCAGTCCACTTATGCCCCTGAGCCTCTGCTCCCTCATATAAAGTATTGGGAACATGGCATCAACTTATTTTTCCGTCACATCAAGGAGAATACATGAATGAAGTACCTGGCAATAAATAAGCACTTTTTAAAAAAATGAATATAATTTGATGAATATTTGTGTTTCATAAATATAGCAGTGGAGGGAGAAAGGAGACTGTTGAAAACAGAAAGGACAGGGAGAATCAGAGCAGGTGGTTTGTGGATGGATGGATGTAGGCTTCCAAGGATTCAGCTAGTACCATAATTTATGATGTCATGGATCTAACTTTTAAAATAATAGATATATGTTGAATTACGGATTCTCTCTCTTTCTTTTTAGGATACTTACAGAGAGCTACAATGGAAAAGTCCTGGATGCTGTGGAACTTTGTTGAAAGATGGCTAATAGCCTTGGCTTCGTGGTCTTGGGCTCTCTGCCGTATTTCTCTTTTACCTTTAATAGTGACTTTTCATCTCTATGGAGGCATTATCTTACTTTTGTTAATCTTTATATCAATAGCAGGTATTCTGTATAAATTCCAGGATGTGTTGCTTTATTTTCCAGAACAGCCATCTTCTTCACGCCTTTACGTTCCCATGCCCACTGGTATTCCACATGAGAACATTTTCATCAGAACCAAAGATGGAGTGCGTCTAAATCTGATTTTGATAAGATACACTGGAGACAATTCGCCCTATTCCCCAACTATAATTTATTTTCACGGGAATGCAGGCAACATAGGTCACAGGTTACCAAATGCATTGCTTATGTTGGTTAACCTCAAAGTCAATCTTTTGCTTGTTGATTATCGAGGATATGGAAAAAGTGAAGGAGAAGCAAGTGAAGAAGGACTCTACTTAGATTCTGAAGCTGTGTTAGACTACGTAATGACTAGGCCTGACCTTGACAAAACAAAAATTTTTCTTTTTGGTCGTTCCTTGGGAGGAGCAGTGGCTATTCATTTGGCTTCTGAAAATTCACATAGGATTTCAGCCATTATGGTGGAGAACACATTTTTAAGCATACCACACATGGCCAGCACTTTATTTTCGTTTTTCCCAATGCGTTACCTTCCTTTATGGTGCTACAAAAATAAATTTTTGTCCTACAGAAAAATCTCCCAGTGCAGAATGCCTTCTCTTTTCATCTCTGGACTCTCTGACCAGTTAATTCCACCAGTAATGATGAAGCAACTTTATGAACTCTCCCCATCTCGGACTAAAAGATTAGCCATTTTTCCTGATGGAACTCATAATGATACATGGCAGTGCCAGGGCTACTTCACCGCTCTTGAACAGTTCATCAAGGAAGTAATCCAGAGTCATTCTCCTGCAGAAATGGCGAAAACTTCATCCAATGTAACCATTATCTAATGTTTTTCTTTTTGATTAATGCACTGTATTTTAATGTGTGCAGAATGATAAAGAATGTTCCTTTCTAGAAGTGTGTTATGTCTGTACTTGTCTGAAGAGTGACATTAAACTTTGAAAGGACTTCAGTGCTCTTTTAAGATAATCCAAATAGTTTTTTACATTTGAAGAACTGTAATTCTTGAGATTATTTCATACGTTTTCGTCAAGTCTTTCACTGTGGTTATGTGTCCATATCTTTAGTTTAATGTGCCGGTACCATAGCACATTCAAAAGTTTCTTGTTGCAAAAGTGGTGTAATCTCTGTGACACTTAGATTAATGGTGGGATATAGAAGGAGACATGTGAACAAGAAACCTTTGAGTATTATTTCTTTAGTAAATGTTGGGACAATCATGGTAAACAAATTTAGTTCTGTAAGTGCATTTTTCACCTTAAAAGTTGAAATGAAATGCATGATAGTATTTTATTCCTTAAATTATGCAATGCAATGTTTTTAATGTAAATACCGATGTATATGGTAACTTGGGTTATATCTATTTTTATGTAAACTCTATTTTGTTTTTGGCAAGAGGTGAAATTGAGGCCTGTGTGCAGGTTGCCATTAAATTTTGCTCTGGTGAATGCTGAGATCCAGCTTTTTCTTACAAATAAATGGGACCCCATTTTCCAATATTAACGTACCCTGTTTTGTTAGGTACAGTCTGGATCATGGCATGTAAAAATAGAAATTTAGAATTTTACTGCAGCTTTGATGTGCATATTTGAACTTTTTAACATTTGTAATTTTGGTGGCAAAGAGAATTTTAGCTTCTGTCAATTTTCTAAGTCTACAGCTGAACCACTAATAGCAGTCATAATAAAGGTTAGAACTTGTTTAAGAATTAGATTAGGAAGTCTTATCATTACATGATTGTATATACTGTGTTAGAAAAATTCCCACCTCCGATTTTTAAGTCCCCGTATCTAGGTATATCTCACCCAACTAAAGCCAGGATATTATCTATTGGACTTTCTGAAAATAAAAATTACAAAAACAAAGGTAAAAAAACTATGTTCTTTTTGGTTTAATGTTTCAGTTGCTATGAAATAGAAGAATTCCTACATCAAGAGACAGTTTTATGGAGTCTTATTTATTTATTTTCTACACGTTAGGAATGTGGAATGAAGGCACTCTAGAGCTTTTTCTCAACAGAACCTATTACCACATTTAACAATTAAATGGCTGTAAGTGGAAAGTAGTATTTAGACATATAGAAGAGTGAGAAAAATCTTGAAAAAAAAAGAGTCCCTTAAAACTTGCAGGATTTACCTTAAAAAAAAAAAAACAAAACTATGAGGCATAATTGTGCTAAGTTGTTTTAAGCAGTCCTCAAAAATTAGATGTAATTGAGCTCTGTACGTTGTTATGTCAGCTTTAACATAAAATCGTTTGGATATTTTAGCTGTATTTATTGGCTTTGTGCAAGCAACTAGAGCAGAGAAATAATGGGTCAGTAATCTTGACCTTAATTTAAAACTCTTTCCATGGAGATAGGGCTAGAAATACTTTTGCCAAATAACCTTCTTGTCATTCGCTTTGTGTCAGTATTTAGAAAAGAATAAATTATAGCAAGTATGATTTCTAAAGGATGTTTTTTTATAAATTATTGTAAAAAATCATGTTTTTTTTAAAGTTGGTAATGGGTATTACGGAAGGTGTATTTTGTATGTATAAATTCACCACAGTTAAAGGACACTTTTCATCTTGTCAATCATTGCTGTGTAGAATGACTATCCTAGATAGTGATGTACTGAAAAGCAAAAAGTTAATACAACAAAATGTAGTGTATTTAGAAATGAGCTTACGTGGCACACCTTAGACTTGTACCATTCTTTAAAGTTTACAAAGTACCTTCTTAGGTTTCGTGTAATCATTTTGTCTACTACGCTGCAGAGGAATTTGTCAACTTCAGTTGTAAATATTACGCTGATGAAGTGTAGAAGCTTTTTCTTCATCGGTTTTTGTCCTTAGGCTGCTTTTTTTCTATACTCCAGGTTTATAAACAGTCTTCTTTTTTTTAAGCCAAGACTTCAGAAGTTGTAGAGTACTTGTGCCCATCCCTACCTTCATTCTCTTCTTGGGGGTAAGGAACCTTTTGTCCTGCAGCACAGGGAAGAGGCTGCATATCAAGTCGTAGTACTTTCCTAGTTTCGGTGTGTGAGACCGTTTCCTTAGATGAGAAGAGGGTAGAAAACAAGCTCTTTGTTATCAGGGGTCCCTGGAGCCCATGGCATCATTTTTTTAAAATATGTCTTATTTTGTTGCCAAAGTGATTGGTCCTAATAAAACATCACTTCTTCATGACTCCCTCCTGCATTTGCACCCATCTCTTAGTGGGAGTAGAAATGTGTCTGCCTTGTGTATTAATTTCTGGCTCATTTATGCAAGAGCAGCTATAGGAATTTATGAATGAATTTTAAGTTATTAAGCTACTGAAATTTGGAAATCCTAGATGTATGGCAAGATAGAATTCATTTAGGTCAAAATCCATTATTTTAAAAGGGATTATGGGAAAATGGCAAAAAGAATAAGATATTGCAAAAGATGGGAAGAAACTTTGTAACAGAATAAAGACTACTAAGTGGATGGAAACAACTGGAAAGGGAAATGTGACATGGTTCTTAAATGTAGATCTAGGAAATAATTAACTGATGAGGTTGGTGTAAAGGAAGCCCCAGTGCAGAAGGAAACACTTGAAGGCATTTCTAACCAAGAATGTGACTGGAGCACCTGACCTTGCAGGTACCCAAAGTCTTTGCAAATACTTTGTAAAATTAATATTTTCATTAAAATGGTATTCTTAATTTTGTGACAGGGCAGCTTAAATTTACTTTTTTGTGATGAGCTGTAGACACTTGATAATCCCCCACCTGCCAGCTTTGTTAATGAGTCACCGGACTGATTGTATTGTAACACTTCTTGTTGAGAATTCGTACCACCTGATGCTTTCATATTCATCTTTTATTTTTGTAAGATTTGATTTGAAGTGGGACTAGATTTGTTTGGTGGAATTAAAGAATGAAGGCCATATTCACTTTTATATAAATTATCTTGCAAGCTCAGCTGAACTGTAGCTTTCATTATTGTGTCCCTTTCTTGAGGTTAGGAGTAAATAAGGTAAACTTCTAAAAAGGATGTCACAGAAGTCACTTTTTAAATTAGGTCATGATTGAAATATATTGAAATCTTCCACTGACCTCTCCCCTCTCGTTTTTCCTATTATATTTGACAACAATTATGGAGGCAAAAAAATGAAAAAAAAATTAGTCATAATGCTTTTGGATTATCCACTTAATTTTATGTATTTTCATATCACTCAGGTAAAGTTGGAAATGGCAAAGCACAGACATCTATTTTTTAAATCAATAGTATAGAAAATGAAAAGCACTTCTGTTTATTTATATTACCATATATGCACATCATCTTAGCTAATCAGAAATAATATATTCATTTGAATGGTGAAATAAATGCATTCATCCGAATAGTAGTCAACACATTTTTGCCAAATGGCGCAAATATACCTCCATTTATATTTTGTATCTTAAAAATGTAGTTTAAAGATAGGACTATGTGTAAGAGACACTTTTTTACAAAAAGTGCCATATATACATATGTAACAGGGATGAGTGTGTGTTGTTTAACATAATTTATAGCAATTTCTGTCAGTACAGCATATACTGAAAATTCAAGTTGTTTTTAACATATTTAAGTACATTCCAGGATAAAATAAGTTAATCCAGTTTCATAATGTAAATCATATTTTTGTTATTTGCCATATTTTATTTGAAGCAGTAATAAAATTTTATAACTCCAGTTTGAATGTTACAGTGCATTATGTGCTAACATGGAAAGCAAACATTTACGTTTGTTTTTTTACAATAGATTTCTTTTAAAATATACTTTCTATTTTTCTGTACTGACATATGCAATAAATTGATACATTAAAAGTTTGATTAATGTCTTAAGATAGTTTGTATTCAGTCTTTTTTTTTTAATTTTCTATTAAGCTAAATTATATGGTAGGATATTAAAATTTCCTTAATGGTTAAATAAAATTCCTGAATTTGTACTGAAATTAATTTTTATCATAGTAATGGTGTGGATAAAAAGCAGAAGTTTATATTCCATTCCCTCACATTATCCTCCCACATACGTTTAATTTAGGCTATATTAAATATTTTCTATATATCCGCTGGTGAACGAGGCCCCAAAGCGAATGAATGTAGAAAAGAATGTATGTTAACTGTTCATAGTTATGGTGTCTTCAGATTTCATAAAGTGCCTTTTCACAAAATTCGGGGTTTTTTCCCCCTCCCATTAGCGTTGAATTAATGGTTCGGAATGATTAAAAATGGCCTGATGTTCATTCAGCCTGTGGGGGTCGGTAGCTTGCTTTCCCTAACAAGAAACTTTCAGTGCTTGGTAAGTGTCCACTGGATGATAGGAAGTGTATGACAGACTTGAAATGGCCTCCTGCAAGTGGAGATTAAAAATTTACTTAATTGGGGGGCTGGCCAGGTGGTGCGGTAGTTAAGTGCGCGTGTTCCGCTTTGGTGGCCCGGTTTGGATCCTGGGTGTGGACGTGGAACAAGACAAGAATGTCTACTCTTCCCACTTCTGTTCAACATTGCACCAGTGGTTCTGTTCAGGACAATTAGGCAAGAATATAAAAAGCATCCAGATTGGAAAGGAAGAAGTAAAACTCTGTTAACAGATGACATGATCTTGTATGTAGAAAATCCTAAGGAATCGGCTAAAGAATACCAGAACTAATACACGGATTTGGCAAGGTTTCAGGACTCAAGATCAATATACAAAATTCAATTTTATATCTATACACTATCAATAAGCCATCCAAACATGATAGTAAGTGTTGAGGATAGGAATGAGTGCCCCAAAAATAACTATTGAAGTCCTAACCCCTGGTACCTGTTAATGTAAGCTTACTTGCAAATAGGGTCTTGGCATATGTAATTAATATGTATGTTCACATGAGGTTACTGGGATAGAGTTGGCCTTTAATGCAACAGGCTGGTGTCCTTAAGAAGAGAAAAGACATAGGGACAGACACGTAGACTAGTGAGTAAAGACACAGACACGCAGAGGGAAGATCATCATGTGACAATGGGAGGCAGAGGTTGGAGTTATGCAGCTGCAAGCCACGGAATGCCAAGGATTTCTATCAGCTGTCAGAAGTGAGGAGAGAGCCTGGTCCTGCTGACACATTGACTTCAGGTTCTCTCATTCGGAACTGTGAGAGAATGATTTTTTTTTTTGGTTAAGTCACCTAGTTTATGGCTCTTTGTTATGGCAGCCCTAATACAGTAAAAACAATTCCATTTACACTAGCACCCAAAATAATGAAATATTTAGGCATATATTTAGCAAAAAAGGCAAAATGTGCTCTCTGAAAACCACGTAACATATTTGAGAGAAATAAAAGGATACCTAAATAAATGGAAATACGTCACATGTTTATGGATTGGAGGACAATATTGTGAAGGTGGCAGTACTCTCCAAATTGATCAACACATCAAACACTTTCTAGCAAATGTTTTGTTTTTTGATTTTTTTGCAGAAATTGACAAGCTGTCCTAAAATTCATATGTAAATGCAAGGGATCCAGAATGTTCTTTAAAAAGAACAACAAAGTCAGAGCTGTCATATACCCTGATTTCAAAACTTACTGCAAAGCTACTGTAATCAAGACCTACAGGCATAAGGATAGACATATAAATCAATGGCCTAGAATTGAGAGTCCATAAATAAACGTGTATGTATATATATGTTTATATATTACTTATTTATGACACATATATATTTACAGTCAATTGGTTTTTGACAAAAGTGCCAAGATAGTTCATTATTGAAAGGATAGTCTTTTCAACAAATGGTGATGCATCAACTGGATATACACATACAAATGAATGAATTTGGACTCCTACATCACACCATATAAAAACTTAACTCAAAATGGGGCAACAACCTAGAAGAAAATGTAGTCACAATCTTTGTGACCTTGGATTAGGCAATGATTTCTTAGGTTTGACACCAAAAGCACAAGTGACAAAAGAAAAAAATAGATAAATTTGGCTTGATAAAAATTTTTTGGATTGTTCCTCAAAGAACACTGTCAAGAAAGTGAAAAAAACCAATAAAATGATAGAAAATGTTTGTAAATCACACGTCTGATAAGGGACTTGTTTCTAGAATATATAAAGAACACTTACAATTCAACAATATAAAGACAAACAACCCACTTTAAAAATGGGCAAAAGATCTGAACAGAGATTTCTCCAAAGAAGATATACAGGTGGCCAACAGGCATATGAAAAGATGCTCAACATCATTAGCTATCAGGGAAATTCAAATCAAAACTACAGTGAGGTATCACCTCACTCTGGTCAGAATGGCTATAATTAACAAGACAGGAAACAACAAATGTTGGAGAGGATGTGAAGAGAAGGGAACCCTTGTACACTGCTGGTGGGAGTGCAAACTGGTGCAGCCACTATGGAAAGCAGTTTGGAGTATCCTCAGAAAATTAAGGATAGATCTACCATATGACCCAGCTATCCCACTGCTTGGTATTTATCCAAAGAACTTGAAAACGCAAAGGCATAAAGATACCTTCACCCCTATGTTCATTGCAGTGTTATACACAATAGCCAAGACTTGGAAGCAACCTAGGTGCCCATCAAGGGACGAATGGATAAAGAAGATGTGGTATATATACACAATGGAATACTACTCAGCTGTAAGAAATGGTGAAATACAGCCATTTGTGACAACATGGAAGGTCCTTGAGGGTAATATGCTGAGTGAAATTAGTCAGAGGGAGAAAGTCAAATACTGTATGATCTCACTCATAAGTAGAAGATAAAAACAACGACAAGCAAACGCATAGCAGCAGAGATTGGATTGGTGGTTACCACAGGGGAAGCGGGGGAGGGCAAAAGGGGTGATTAGGCTCACATGTGAGGGGATGGGCTATAATTAGTTTTTGGGAGGTGAACATGATGTAATCTACACAGAATTCGAAATATATTACAATGTACATCTGAAAGCAATCTAATGTTATAATCCAATGTTACTGCAATTAAAAATAAACAAATAAATAAAATAAAAATGAGCAAAGGATTTGAATAGACATTCTCCAAAGGAGATATACAGGTGGCCAATAAGCACATAAGAAGATGCTCAATGACAGTAGTAAAGGGAATGCAAATCAAAACCACAATGAGAGAGTACTTCATGTCCACTAGGATGGATATAATCAAAAAGACAGACATCAACAAGTGCCAGCAAGGATGTGGAGAAGTTTTGAACACTCACATTGCTGGTGGGGATATGAAATGGAGTAGCCACTTTGGAAAACAGTCTACCAGTCCTTAAAATGTTAAAAATGGAGTTAGCATATGATCCAGGATTTCCACTCCTAAGTATGTATCCAAGAGAATTGAAAACCACGTTTACACAAAAACTTGTACATGATTGTTCATAGAAGAATTATTCATAATAGCAAAAAAGTGAAAACAATCCAAATGTCCATTAAGTGATGATTGAATAAATAAAGTGTGAAGCATCCATAGAATAATGTTACTCAGCAATGAAAGAAATGAAATAGTGATAAATGCTACAACATGGATGAACCTTGAAAACATAGTGCAAAGTGAAAGAAGCCAGTCACGAAAGACTATTTCCTGTATGTTTCCATTCATTTGCAATGTCCAAAATAAGCAACTCTATTGAGACAGAAAGTAAATGAGTAGTTGCCTAAATTTAGGAGCATTGCGGGGAAATCAAAAGTGATTGCTAATGGATACAGGTTTTCTTTTGGGGGTCATGAAAATTTTCCAGGATAGATTGTCGTGACCAATCTATATCATGACTTTGTGAAAATACTGAAAATCATTGAATTGTACCTTTAAATGGGTGAATAGCATTGCATGTAAATTATATCTCAATAAAGCTGTTATAGTGGGTGAGAATTCAGGAATAGTCTAAGAAAAAACTCTTGGATTCAAATGATGGTAGTGGATCTGGAGAGAAGTGGATAGATTCAAGATATACTCAGGATGTAACTGATGAAGAGGAGTGCAGGAGAATATAGAATGAATACCTCTCTCTCTCTGCCTTTAATACCTTGGGAGGACACAAAAAGTTTTGGGGAGAAATGCCAGGAGTTCAAATTAGTTCATAATGAGTTGTAAGTGCCTATAAAACAAAGTAATGAACATTTTTCGTTCTTTCCGGCTGTCCAACACCTGCCCTTTGCTTTGGCAGTTCCTCATCTGATGAGTCAGAGCCAGTCTCTCTGTACGGGATGCTCCTCTCACAGCTGAGATGCAAGGTCTATAAATGACCCAGACTTTGTCAATCAGAAGGACACGCTAGCTCCAGACTTGGAGGCTGGTGACATGGAATAGGAAGGCCATATAAAATCCATGCTAATGTGGGGCAGAGTTCAGAGCCTCCAGCACCTATGGTTCTAGCAGTAGGTTCCCGGATGCATAAATGCAAATGGTGGTACGAGCTAAGGATTTGTTCCCAGTGGTAACAGCAGTGGTATTTTTATGGCCCGGATACTGCATTGTGATTGGGAGAGGAGATATATATATTCTATGAGCATAATTCTCTAATTCTTTCCAAAGATTCTGGGAGTTACTCTCAATCCTTTCAATAAAATCCTTTTTTAGTTAATTAACTGGAGATGGTTTATGTTGCTTGTGCCTAAGAGAAACCTGGATGATATAATATCCAATGGGAGATGCTGAAAGGCCATCAGGTTTTGGGAAAGTGATCTGGGCTAAAGATAGGCATTTGAGTAGCCATCAGTGATACCACAAGAATGTGCACAACAATGTGAATGTACTTAATGCACTGAACTATATATTAAAAATGGATAAAATGGAAAACTTTATGTTATGCATATTTTACCACAATAAAAAAAATGAGAATGTCTAAGGCAAGAGTCTAAAAGGAAAGGAGAACCTAGGACCTAGCCTGAGAAATTTGAACATTTAAAGGGTAGGAGAATGAGAGAAGGTGTCCCTAGGGAGAAAGAGAATGAGACACTTGCAGGCTTGTTCAAAATTTGAGCGAATGCATGAGCTTAATCTTCAACTAGAGAGCTCCTGAGCTTGCTGAGGGTTAATTGCTTATGTAAATACACATGGGTTATAAAATTTGGTATATAGTATCATGATGAAAAAGATTAGAAAATTGATGTCATGGCAAAAAATGGCTCCTTTTAAGAACAGCTCCTTTTATTACAGTGCAGAGTCCATAGGAATTAATGGGGTAAGGAGGCTCAACCCAGTAATGTTTACTCTGCGTGTAACAATAACCAAGTGCCATTTTCTGAAACACTTTTGTTAACAATCTTAACCTACAATCATGTTCCCGACATACACTTTAATTCAATTTATTGCTTCTCTGTTAAATGAGATTTATTCATGAATTTGGGTCATTATCAACAACCTTCATTACTATTGGATTATCACACCTTTATTTGCTTAATAATGTCAACTCTCTAGGCTGACAATAAGAATGGTGACAAAGTTAGTTCTTATGTTTTCTTTTCTTCCTTTGCTCAATACGTAGCGGTGGCAGAAGTGAATGTATGATGAAGAGTAGAAGAGAGAGATGATGGCATTTACATTTAGACTTTCTGTTACTTTAAAATTTTTAGAGTTGGAATTATAGGCACTCACCAGCCAAGAGCAGAAGATCAAGGCAGTTACTACAGCCTTTGTAGTAGCCTCTCCTGCCATTATACCAGCCAAGAGAGAGAGACAGAGACAGACAGACAGACAGAGATTGAGAAAGAGAGACTGTTTCTGGCCTTTTTATTCTGTTCCATTGACTTCTCCATTTCAGTATCACTCTTGCTTATTGAAGCTTCAGAGAAAATTTTGAAATCACTTAGTATACTCAACATTTATTCTTTTTTAATGATTTCTTGAGTATTCTAAGTCATTTGCATTTTCATACAAATATTCAAATCAGCAAGTTACTTTCTTAAAAAAACCCTACAAACTGATGAACTATTTATTAATTTCAGTCGAATTAATATCTTAAAAATATTCATCTTGAGGCTTTCCTTAAGTTCTCACACAATCCTTTTTTAATTTTCAGTTTATATTCAAATAATATTATACCTCTTCACATACAATTTAAGAACCTTTAAATGATGTACTTATGTTTTTCCCCTTCTTGCCTTTGTGCTGTTGAGGTCTCATATTTTGCTTCTATGTATGTTATAAATTTCACTGTTGTCATTATTTTGTCATCAGTCAGTTATCTTCTCTTTAAATTGTGGTGAAAAATCACATAACATAAAATTTACCATCTGAATCATGTGTAAGTGTACAGTACGTTAGCGTTAGCTCTATGCATCTTTTTGTGCAAAACAACCCTTGAACTTTTTCACCTCACAGAACTGAAACTCTCCACCTGTTAACTACTCCTCTTTTCCCCCTCCTCCTTCCTTTGGCAACTATCATTCTACGTTCTGTTTCTATGAATTTGACTACTTTTAATACCTCATATAAGTGGAATCATGCAGTATTTGTCTTTTTGTGACTGCCGTGTCACTTAGTGTAGTGTCCTCAAGGTTCGTCCATGGTGCAGCATATGACGTGCTTTTCTTCTGTTTTAAGGCTGAATAGTATTCCTCTGTATTTGTACACCACATTTTCTTTAGCTGACCATCAGTCAGTGGGCATTTAGGTTGCTTCCACCTCTTGGCTATTGTGAATAATGCTTCAATGAACATAGGTAGGCAAAGATTTCTTTGAGATCCTATTTTTAATTCTTTTGGAGAAATACTAGGAAGTAAGATTTGCTGGAGCATATGGTACTTCTATTTTTAATTTTTTGAGGAATTTTATACTGTTTTTCATAGCAGCTGAGCCATTTTTACATTCCCACCTACAGAGCACAAGGTTAGCACTCGCTCCACATTCTTGCCAACACTTTATTTTCTGTTTTTTTGTTTTTTATAGTGACCATCCCAAAACGTGTGAGGTGATATCTTATTGTGGTTTTGATTTCCATTTCCCTGATAACTAGTAATGTGGAGCATCTTTTTCATGTGTGTTTCATGTGTATCTTGGTAATTTGTATATCTTATTTGGAGAAATGTCTATTCAAGTCCTTTGCCCACTTAAAAAAAATAGTTATTTAGGGTTTTGTTGTTGTTGTTGAGTTGTAGTTCTTTATATATCCTGGATATTAATTCCTTATCAGATACATGGTTTGTAATATTTTCTCCCATTCTATAGGTTGTCTTTTCATTTTGTTGATTGTTTCCTTTGCTGTGCAAAAGTTTTTAAGTATAATATAGTCCCATTTGTCTATTTTTGCTTTCTATGCCTATTCTTTTGTTGTCAGATCTAAGAAATAATTGTCAAGCCGAATGTCATGGAGTTTTTCTTGTATGCTTTATTCTAGGAGTTTACTGTTGCAGGTCTTACATTTAGGTCTTTAATATATTTTATTACTTTATTATTTTTATTTTTTCGCTGAGGAAGATTTGCCCTGAGCTAACATCTGTTCCAGTCTTCCTCTATTTTGTATGTGGGTCACTGCTACAGCATGGCCGCTGATGAGCGGCATAGGTCTGTGCCCTGGAACTAAACCCAGGCCACCGAAGTGGAGCACACCAAACTTAACCACTAGGCCATGAAGCTAGCACCTTTAATCTATTTTGAGTTAATTTTTGTATATGTTGTAATATAAGGGTCCCACTTCACTTCTTGGTATTGGATGTCTGGTTTTTCCAGCAACATTTGTTGAAGAGACGGTCCTTTCCCCATTGTGTAGCCCTGGCAACTTTGTCAAAGATCATTTGGCCTTATACATGAGAGTTTATTTCTGGTCTCTCTATACTGTTCCATTGGTCGATATGTCTGTTTGAATGCCAGCACCGTATAGTTTTGATTATTGTAATGTTGTACCATGTTTTAAAATCAGGAAGTCTGAAGACTCTAGTTTTGTTTTTATTTTATCTTAAGACTGTTTTAGCAATCCAGAATCCTTTGAGATTCCATATGAATTTTAGGATGATTATTTCTATTTTCTGCAAACAATGCCATTGATGTTTTGGCAGGGGTCGCATTGAGTCTGTACTCCGGGCATTACAGGCGTTTTAACAATGTTAAGTCCTCCAATCCACAAACTTGGAATATCTTTTTATTTGCCTTTGTCTCGTTTTGTTACTTTCAGCAATGTTTCAGAGTTTTCAGTGTGCAAGTCTTTTGCCTACTTGGTTAAATTTATTCCTAATTATTTTATTCTTTTTAATGCTATTGTAGATGAGATTGTAGCCTTAATTTCCTTTTCAGATTGTTCATTGTTATTCTACAGAAACATAACTGATATTTGTGTGTTGATTTGTATCTTGCAAATTTCCTGAAATTATTTATTAGTTCTAATAGGTTTTTTGGTGGAATCTTCGGGTTTTCTATATATAAGATTGTATCATCTGTAAACAGAGACAATTTTACTTTTTTCTTTCCAGTTTGGATGCCTTTTATTTCTTTGTCTTGCCTAATTGCTCTGGCTAAGACTTTCAGTACTATTTTGAATACAAGTGTCAAGAATGGGCATTCCAGCCTTGTTACCAATCGTAGAGGGAAAGCTTTCAGTTTTTCATCGAGTATGACATTAGCTGTGGGCTTATTATACATGCTTTTATTACGTTGAGGTAATTTCTTTTTATTCCTAGTTTATTGAGTGTTGTTATCATGAAAGAGTGTTGAATTTTGTAAAATGCCAACGGAAGCAGGACCTACCATGACCATTTGACCAAAGAGCCAATGAATGAGGCTTCTGTCTGTCTTGCTCTGGAGTCATGAGTCACATGGTCTCACACCTCTTCTGCTCTCTCTTAGCAGAACGACTTCTGCTCTCCTTGGGTTTAGCCCATAATTGGTGCCACCAAAAATGCCCTCAACTCTGTTACTCAGAAACTGGGCTGTTCGTGGGGCAGATGGTCCAAAAAGGGGATGTGAGAAAGGGAGGAGGACACAATGAACATTTTTAGTGCAAGTATATTTCTTTTGGAATATATGAGTTCTAGGAAGATTTGTTGGTGATTATATTTTAAAACCATAAGAATTTAATTTTTAGCAAAATTAGTATAGAAGTAGGTAGGACATTTCACTCCAGAGATAGCTGGAATAACAACTTAATTTGGTGTCAGTGTATGAACAAGACTTTGTTTTGTTTTTCAAGATCAACAGAAACAAAATTTAAATGGTTGATAAGATCCTATGCTGCCAAGGGTACAAGGAAGTGTTGCCAGCAGATTTGTGAATTGTTACAACATTTGGAGACCAAATTGCATATATCTATGAAAATTTAAGATTTGTTTTATCACTTTTAATCCAGTGTTTTCACTTTGGGGAGTCTATCCTAGAAATATAATTAGGTGAGGACACCGGTAAAATTATAGTTTGATGTAGCATTTTTTTGTAGTAGCCAAAACAAACAAACAAAACACTTGTAAAACAGCTTGAAGCTCCATAAGTGGGAAATAATAGAATAAATTATAGAGGGAATTAAATGTATATTTTTTGATCTCAAAAAAATATCCATGATAAACATCCTGATATATTTTATTGAAGAAAATCTGCTACAGTACAATGTTAATAGTATTAGTCCATTAGCGAGAAAATATAAAAATATAAAAACATATGTATATATGTGTATATATATTTATATACACACAGAGAGAGAGAGAGGGAGAGAAAGAGGAAAGAGAGGTGTTGGCATAAAATTTGTCTGTACATGTTATCTGACTGTATACATAATATACACAGTGCGTACATCAATCTGTTGATATTGGTTACATATCAGGGAAAGAGACTTCTGTAGGGAGGAGAAAGAAGGAAGAGATCATTAGTCAGTAAAAAACTCAGAATTATTTGCTTATTATAATTAGTATATATTATCTTGACCCAAAATATAAGTGACATAATTTTCGATCAAAAGGAGCTTTGGGAAACAATGTGGGTTTTGTTGTACTTAACATTGAAAAGGTCAAGTTGAGGGTGGCTTTTTGTGTGTGATTGCTTTAATAATTTTCGCCTCCCCTAGCTCATAGATGAAATCTCTTCTAATGATATGATATTAGAAGTGGGGGTGTTGTGGATCAGCTTGTAAATTTGCCTAATAAAGAAAAGTTATTTAAAATAGTTCAGTTGTAAATTGCCATTTAAACAGCAGTCATTATGTATACACGTACATATATATCTATAAAATAATCCACTGTTGAGATTTTAAGTATCTAAACTTAATTGAAAAACACGAAAGCTCATATTGAACTTCAAATTTCAAGTCCTTTTAACAGATCTGTAAAGTTTATTTGCTAGATCGTCAGCTGTAGCAAGTATCTGCTTACATTTGTGAATATCTATATTTTCTAGATGTTAGAGGCAGAAATGTGTGAGACCCACCCCCACCACCTAGCAACCAGATGGGATGTTACAATGAGAACAAGTCTTCAATCTAATGCCTCCAAGTGTACAGACTCTAATTAGCAAGCAAGGGTGGCTACAGTGGACAGAGGGGAGAGGTGCCTTTCTCTGCCCTCTGGTGCATCTAGCACTTGTATCAATGGCTCAATCCAATGTTATTCGATAATGTTTTTGAGATGGGATCTGCATGCTTCATGAATTAGCTGCTAGGATAGCAGGATCTCCCTTGAAATAAGAGACATAGAGTTAACAGGATCCATCCTTTCAGGGCACCATGGACGGTTGGGCTTACCAGCTTCTTGTCCTTGCATGTGCAGAGGCAGTGGGTCCTTTCATATCACTCCTCACTAACAGATATCTTGAAGTTCACTGATTTTGCCAATTAAAGATCATTTCTGACAATCTTTTTGGTTCTTGCAAAACCTACGATGTAATACAGACAAGGTAACTCTATAAAATAATTAACCAATCTTAATTAATTAATTCCAATTAATTCACATACATCATATTTGCCATCCTGAAGTATAACAAATTAAATTACCAGAAATCTAACATGCTATCAGTCTAAGACCTACTAATAAGATTTTGAAATGGAAGAATGTTGAAATAATGAGCAATATGACAAAGTAGTGGAAATATTGTATATATGTATATATAATTTTCGTAAATAGACAAGTGCACATTTGGATAAACTAACCTAAATTGTTTATTATATAAATATGGCAATGTATAAGCACATGTAGCCTATGCATTGGATACTATTTATTGCATTAATTCTTTCAGTGAATGGAGCATCTACAGTACATCTGTCACTGTACTATATTTTGGTTCACAGCTTCCACCTTCATAGAGTTTGGGGAGATAAACAATTAACAGGCAAATAAATGTATGCACACGCAAAACAAATAGACAATAGTGTTATAATTGGAAAGAATAGATTTCTCTGAAAGGGAATGACTCCCTTACACTTGGGAACAGGAAGCATCATGTTTCCTTGTTTTTCTAAATCAGATTAAATCTTATTCAGCCCTCACTGACCTTTCTGGCTGGATTGTCAATCATTGTGATGAAGTGGAGGATGGTTCTGAAGTCAGGGTACCCTAATCTCTTCCTTGGAATGGTTCAAGAGCCACTTGACTTCAGTGGGAGCAGTGATTCTGATTTTCAATATTTTATGACAACTGTTGAAATGCTTGCTCTTTAAGCCTGTATTGGTCCATTCTAATCCAGAGTTAGTTTTAAGGAAATATCATTTCTTCCATACCAGACTCAGCCATGAGTTCATTTTCCTTGGTTTTTAAGGACACCATTTGTCTTTAGTACCCACACAGACACCCCCATCAGAGGTCCTACACGCTAGCAGATATGGGTTCCCCTCCTTGGCAGAAGACATGCCTTTTGTCTTTCCAGTCTTTGTCCTCGGTGCCTTTCTGTTGGAATCTGACAGAGATGCTGTATGATTCAAAAAATCCAGAATCAACACTGCATGCGGTGGGCACAGACTCTGAAGGATAAGAGTAAAAAGAAGCTGACTTGCCTTCTGGAAAAAAGGGCAGAAGCAAGAGAATGTCATTAAAGCTGGCACAGTTGTTTAGCTGGACTATTTTCACACCAAAAACGCAATTTCGAATGCAGTGCTATAAATAAGAAACAGTGGCTAAATCAAAAAGCTACTTTTTACCCCAACTTTGTGTCATTATTTTAATTTTTAGAAAAAGGATTGTTACGTACATGGACGAAACACTGAGATGCCACCTCCAACGTTTGCTTTCCACGGAACTTATAAATAGAAAAGGTGATTGACCTTCTGTTCCATTTTGGGGAATTACAAAATGCTGTGCATACGGAGATGTTGAAGTAACAGCAAAATGAGTAACCGTTCTTTTGTCACTTAGATTCAGAGTTTGCTTATGTTTTCCTCCATATTGGCTCCACTTAACTGTCAATCTGTTATATCCATCATGAATCTATTATTTTATGTTAAATTATTTCAAAGTAAGTTGCAGGTATGATGACATTTTACCCCTAAATACTTCAGTTTGCATCACCTAAGAAGAAGGACATTCTCCTACACAAGCACAATATCATATTATGCCTAAGACCCTTAACACCAAAGTAGCCAATCCATATTCAACTCTCCTCAATTTATCCCCAAATATGTTTAAACCTATTTTTTTTGAACCTGGATCTTCATCTGGTTGTACATGGTACTTGATTTTTATGTTTTATATTATAGAACAAATTGTAATAGATTAAACATATGCTAAATCACCTTAAGAAGGAGAATGGTCCGTGAGACAAGACTAACAAACCCAAAGGAAAAGCTATGATCTGTTAGAGAGAGGAGTGGTCAGGAATGGGGGCTTAGAAAATGGAAGTCACGTTGGCAGTAAGCCTCAAATGTGAGCAAGGAGACAGTGACCTAGAGAGTGTGGGTGTCAAAGCAGACATGTCCTTGCAGAGAATGTAGGTTTATTGTACTAACATGTGTTGGTAACAGTAACTACGAAATTAACGCAACTAAATCCCCTGATGAACTCAGCAACCTTGTGCTTCTAATTTTTCTTCACTAGTGTATTTGCACATGAATCACCAGATTTGAGAAAACTTGCTGATCAATGAACAAGAAATGTCTATCTACAGTTTTATTTCACCTTGTTAATGTTAGTGTGTGTATTATTTTTTAAAAACTTATTCAGAAAATATATATGTTGGGTTTTGACCCTGGTTCCTGACACACAGTTCCTAAATTCCTTGGAATATTCTAGGTGCTAGCAGTGTCTTTTGTTCTAATGAAGTGACTCTTGGTGGGCTTCTGGATGGGGGCTGGTCACCAAGAAGGCCAAACCACGATTAAAAGTTGGAAATTTCAGCTCCACCTCCCATTCTCCAGAGAGGGGAGAGGGGCTGGGAAATGGAGTTAACGATCGATCATGCCTAATGAAGTTTTCATAAAAATCCCAAAATTATAGGGTATGGAGAGCTTCTTGGTTGGTGAATGCATGGAGATACAGAGAGAGTGGTGTTCCTGGAGAGGGCGTGGAAACTCTGCGTGCCTTCCCATGTACATTGCCCTATGCATCTCTTCCATCTGGATGCTCCTATGTATGTTTTATCATATCCTTCTATAACAAACTGTGAACAGTACTGGTAAACAGTGTTTTCCTGAGTTCTGGGAGCTGCTCTAGCAAATTAATTGAACCCTAGGAAGTGGTTGTGAGGACCTCTGATTTATAGTCAATCCCTCAGAAGCACAGAAGGCAAGCTGGACTTGTGATTGTTATCTGAAGTGGGGTAGGGGCAGTGTCGTGGGACTGAGTCCTTAACCTGTGGAATCTGACACTGTCTCCAGGTATATCATGTCAGAATTGAATTGAATTACAGCACACTCACCTGGTTTCACAGAGAATTGCTGATCGGGGAAAACTCTCACATTTCTGTTGTCAGAAGTGTTGTGAGTGTGAGAGTAAAAGAGATACATAGGAGAAAGACTGAGGTTATTTGTGAAAATTTGCCAATCAATGAACAAGAACTATCTGTCTATCTGTAGCTTTATTTCACATTGTAAATAAGTTAGCATTAGTGTTATTATTATTAATATTATTTTGCAGGGGAAGATTCACCCTAAGCTAACATCTGTTGCCAATCTTCCTACTTTTTCTTCCCTTTTCCCCCCTAAGCCCTAGTACATAGTCACATATAGTTGTAAATTCTTCTACTTCTTCTATGTGAGCCGCTGCCACAGCATGGCTACTGATGGATGAGTAGTGTCATTCTGCACCCGGGAACCAATCCCGGGCTGCCAAAGTGGAGTGTGCCAAATTTTAATTGCTAGGCCATCAAGACTGGCTCTAGTGTTATTTTTTTAAGTAATTTTTTAAAGAGGTTTAAAAAAATGTTCATTACTCATCACTAATGGAGGAAACAGAAATCAAACCCACAATGACATATCACTTATATCCATTAGGATGGCTGCTGTCAAAACGTAGATAATAACAAGTGTTGGCAGGGATGTGGAGAAATTGGAACTCTTGAACACTGTTGGTGTGATGGTAAAATGGTACAGCCACTATGGAAAACAGTATGGAGGTTCCTCAAAAAATTAAAAATAGAATTACTATATGATTCAGTAATTCCACTTGTACATATGTATCCAAAAGAATTGAAAGCGGAATCTCAAAGAGATATTTGCACTCTTATACTCATAGCAGCATTATTCACGATGGCTGAAACATGGCAGCAACCTAAGTTCTTCATTGAGCAACCTAAGTTGATCATCATCTATGATTGATAGATGAATGAATAAACAAAATGTGGTATTGTATTAGTCAGGATTCTCCAGAGAAACAGAGTCAACAGGACACACACACACACGCGCGCACACACACACACACAAGTACATATTCCAATACAGGTCTGAAGGCCTGAGAACCAGGAGAGCTGATGGTGTAAGTTCCAGTCTGAAAGTTGGCAGGCTCAAAACCCGAGAAGGGCCAATATTTCAGTTCAAGTCTGAAGGCAGGATCACCTATGTCTCAGCTCAACAGTCGGGCAGGAGGATTTCCCTCTTACTCAGGGGAACAGCAGCCTCTTTGTTTTATTCAGCCCTTCAGTGGATTGGGACTCAGGGAACCTACATTAATTGCAGGCACCCATACAAAACATGGAATATTATTCAGCTTTGAAAAGGAAGGAAGTTCTGACACGTGTCACAATATGGATGAACTTTGAGGACATTATGCTAAGTAGAATAAGCCAGTCACAAAAACAGGTCCTGTGTGATTCCACTTATATGAGTCTCTAGAGTAGTCAAAATCATAGAGACAGAAAGTAGAATGGTGTGACCAGGGAATAGGGACGAGGAAGGGGAATTGTTAGTTCAATGAGAGCAGAGGTTCAGTTTTGCAAGATGAAAAAGTTCTGGAGATGGATGGTAGTAGGTAATGGTTGAACAACCATGTAAATGTACTTAACCTCACAGAATTGTGCACTTGAAAGCGGTAAATTTTATGTTATGTGTTTTTTACCACAATTAAAAAAAACAAATCTAGGGCCAGAGGAGGCATTGCAGGCAAAGGACGGTCCTGGGAATTAAAATGCCTTGCTCTGCACTGATTAGAGTAGAGGAGACCTTAAATTTCTACAGAAAATAAGATGAAACCCAAGAGGGCAGTGACCAAACTAGTCACTCAACTGTACCCAGCACGGGGGTTTTCTGAGTGCTGGCTGCAATTTGGTTCCACACGCCCTGCTGCCTTCTGAGGCCTGCGACGGTGTGCACCTCCTCCATACGCTGCAAAACGCGGGACACGCAGAGGGCTCCCAAAATCAAATAGGTTTCCTTGTCTGGGATGGAGTGAGCATTATAAATTCAAAAGTCAACCATATTAAAGAGAAATGGAAGAGTGACTTAATAAAGGGTAAAGTGGCAAATTTTATATTATGAATATTTTAATGCAATTTTTCAAAAAGTCAAAAAATGTCTACAGTTAATGATTTAAGATTAGTATCCCGAAATGGTGAAAGGGTTTCACAGTCGCTAGCAGACTACAGTTGACAGTACTTCATTTATTTGGTTAAACTTGTTACCCTTGGTTAATTATTGCTGGTTGATAAGCAATAATGAAAATTTCACATGCTTTTTGCCCTGCATGCTGATTGCTTCTCCTGAGTGTGGGTCTGGATTGTGTTTAATTTCTGAAACTATTAGAGGCTCATTATTCAGTTTAAACTATGTAAACAGCTGTAGCCATGAGATAACAGATTGTGCTTTTGGTTAGAATTCTGGAAATCACCCTCTCTATTTTTTTTAATACCAGTGGTAGAACAAAGAGGCTTATATTTAAGAGGAATAGACAAAAAATGAGTGAGTTAATTTCAATCAGAAGCAATTAAGTACAATTTATGAATTCTTACATGTTAGACATGTTTTATAACTGTCCACAGTTATCACAGATTTACAAATTTTCATATAAAATTTGCATTTCTCTTGGGCATTCAGACTTGGTAATGAAACAATTTGAGAGCTGGAGAATCTCTAGCTTTATATTTCAACTAGCAAGAAAACACAAGAGGTCACAGATTCCCAATAGAGGACTAAACATAATAAAATTTAACTTCACTTGAGACCATATATATGTCTTTTTCTACTTTGTTCTGTTCCCATGGATAGATTCTCTGTAGTAAGATTATTGACTTGAATTGTGTATGTGTTTTCAATGTTACTAGGTATTATCAGATTGATTTCAAAAACAACTTTACTATTTTACATTTTTAAAACAGTATGCTTTGCTCCCATCATAACTAGCAATACATAATTAACAATTAATCATCAATGTCTAGTATCTTTATTAATTTTCATTTTCTGGATTATTTTGGCTTATTTTATTGCTTTTCTAATTTCTTCAGATGAGCATTTAATTCTTGTGAGTATCACTGTGTTTTGTCTAAAGCTTTGTTTTCAACGCTGGAATTCCCTTGGTGAGTATTGCCTTTGCTGCGGCCCACATGTTTTAGTATGAAGTGTTCTCCTTCTCTTGCTTTCTAGGAAATTTCTAACTTCAGTTTTGCCTCCCTCTTTGATTCAAACTTTATCTGTGAATCTATTTTTACATTTTCAAGTAAACAACTCTTTGATCATCTATTCGTAATGATTTCTACTTCTGCTAAATTTTAAGCAGTGAATGTGACGTTTCAGTTATCTATTGCTGAGTAACACACTACTAATTTAGTGGCTTATGGCTGTGGTGATTTATTATTTTGTGATTCTGTGGGTTTTCCGGGAGGTTCTTCTGCTGGTCCCACCCCAGTTCTCTCCTGTGGCTGCGTGCCTCTGGCAGCCATGTGGGACTGGACAGCTCAAGGTGGCCTCACTGCCACGTTCGTCTGCGGCTGCTGGCTCTCAGCTCGGACACTCTGGTGCTTCTCCATGTCTTCCCATCCTCCAGCAGGTTAGACTGACTTTCTTACACGGTGGGCTCAGGGAAGCAGCCCAAAAGGGAAAAGCTGAAACTGGGTCATCTCTGACACATTCTGCTGGCCAAAGCAACTCACGAGGTCAGCTCAGATTCAAGGGGAAGAAAATAGAGAAAGCTTTTGATAGGAAGAGCTACAAAGTCACATTGCAAATGGGCTTCCACCAGAGGGTTCGTTCTCACATCTTCACAAACTATGCATCACAGGAGCCTGTAAAAACTATTTTTTTGAGTTGTTAATGTTGATTAAAGTTTGTAAGCATTCCTTGTACCTTTGGAAAAAAACCTCTTTTTGATAGACATGTCATTATCTTCCTCTCGTTTTTGAATAGCTTTCCACCAGATAATATAATGCTAAATAATATAACATCAGTAATCATAAAGCTAAAACCACAGGAAAAACAACTGGAAATACACAGAAACAACGATAGAGACTTTAATCCGTTAGTCTGTGACAGGTTATATAAAGAAAAAATAAGGATATTGCAGACAAATAATAAAATTAGTAAGAATGTACCTCTTTTTAAGTACCTGTGTTACATTTACACAAAATACAATATTACAAATCCACAAAAAAACTCAAATTAAATTTTATAAATACAAACAGTAAGAGAAAATTATAAAGCAATACAATAAAGTAGAAAGAGTAAGAAAAATGGAAAAAATGCCCAGACATTAAAACAAAGTAACCACTATCTCTTAAAATAACTTTCAAGTCAAAGTAGAAATCCAAATTAATCTGTCAGATTTTTAAAAAGCTATTAATAATAAATACATTATATATCGAATATGATTGAATTTCACAAAGAATCTCATAGGAAATTTGATAACCTATATTTTTATATAAAATAGAAAGGATATGAGTGCTTAAACATTCAACTGACGAAGTTAGAATAAACAACAACAAAACAAACAGTTCGAATAAAGCAAATCATAAAGAGAATAAGTGAAACCATCTGCTGACTACTTGGACAGCAATAACAAAACAGATAAATTTTAGCTATTCTTTTGTGAAATAAAGAAAAGAATCACAGGTAGACAATTAGAAAGCAAAGACAGCCACAGATACAAAAGAAATAGAAAACTAGACAAGAAATTATTTTGCATAAATCTATCAAATAAAATTTGAAATTGCTTCATAGGGCCGCCCATGGGACAGTGGTTAAGTTCAGTGCGTTCCACTTCAGTGGCCTGAGTTTGCAGATTTAGATCCTGGGTGCAGACCTGCACCACTTGTCAGCCATGCTGTGGTGACAACCCACACATAAAGTAGAGGAAGATGTTAGCTTAGGGCTAATCTTCCTCAGCAAAGAAAAAAAAAAGAAGAAGAAAGAAAGAAAGAAAAGAAAAACTGAAATTGCTTGAAATGGATGATCTTACACAATAGAATCAACACATTAAGCAGGAGTTTTCAGTTTTTCTCTCCTTTTTTCTTTTGTATCCCTAGCACCTAGAATGTTATTGAAGGAATGAATGATGAATATCTTTCATCTGACAATTTTTTCCCTGCTTCATTATTTCATTTTTCTTATACAAAAAAGAAATGTATGTATACTCCCATTTCCCCTTATTATTACTGCAAAAATTTGTTCCTAACACTCTCTTAGCATTATTTTAGGATCTGTAATAGCTCTAAAAATGTCCCATTTTTCGTTTCTGTTACTGTAAATTTGTACTTTCATTTTTTCTTTTGTTTTTCTGCAAGTTATTTTATCTGCCATTTCAAATAACCAAATATTTTATCCTTTCTCTTGTGCGGTTGCTCGCCATCTACTTTATTTTTTTTTTTTTTTTTTTTTTTTTTAAAGATTTTATTTTTTCCTTTTTCTCTCAAAGCCCCCCGGTACATAGTTGTATATTCTTTGTTGTGGGTTCTTCTAGTTGTGGCATGTGGGATGCCGCCTCAGCGTGGTTCGACGAGCAGTGTCATGTCCGCGCCCAGGATTCGAACCAACGACGAAACACTGGGCTGCCTGCAGCGGAGCGCGCGAACTCAACCACTCGGCCACGGGGCCAGCCCCTCGCCATCTACTTTATTAATTTATTCTCCTCTTTTTATATTCATTTTATCTTTAAGCTTAGTTTGCGTTTGCTCCTTTAATTTTTTAGGACATTGTGAACCATATGCTCAGCTCATTGCTTTCCATTCTTCTTTTCTAAAATATGCAATTGAAGTTGTCATTGTCCTTGTAAAAATAGCCTTAGCTCCATCTCACAAGTTTCGATATGCTTTATTTTCCACATATCTCACAAATTTTGCTATGTTCAGGAATTTCTTCGGGCCTTGCTTGGCTCTGCTTTTCTCAGAGTTTCCACCTGAGACTAGTCAAGCACTTTCCAACTGTAGTTTCAGATCTTTCATAGATTAAGAAAGGTGGGTGTTTTCTATTTTCCTACATGCTTTAAAATCACTGTCTCTTTAAATCTTGCCCCCCCCCCCCCCCATGTCTTCTACCTCTGGCATGTTAGGTCTCCACTCTTGTGTTTTGAGGTTTTACTTCCACTTGAGCTTGCAGGTGAGTCATTCAGAGCTCAAAAGTGACCATCCTTTCCTTCAGTTCATCTATTAAACTGTTAGATTGGAAAATTATGGGAATCTTTTTTAGTTCCCCCAGAGTTTCCCATCACTGAATCTTCTTAAGGCCTCTATTAATTTTTAAATGTCAAGTTGTCTGTCACCTCTGTTTCGTGTATGTGCAGAGGGCTTTCCGTGTTCCCTGTCTTTCTGTGACTCCTTACCTCCCCTAAACGTCTCTCTCAGCAGTTTCCTTTTTGTTTTTTTGTTTTGGTAAGGAAGATTGGCCCTGAGCTAACATCTGTGCCAATCTTCTTCTGTTATATGTGGGACACCTGCCACAGCATGGTTTGATGAGCAGTGTGTATGTCTGTGCCCAGGATCCGAACCTGCTAACCCCAGGCCGCCAGAGCGGAGCGCGGGAACTTAACCACTGCGCCACCGGCCCCGCCCTCGGCAGTTTTCTTTAAGGGCTTGGTGTGTGCTGCTTGATCCCAGCTGGCCTCAGGTCCTCTCTAAGCGATAAGCATGCTTTGTACCCGGGGGAAAACTTGCCGTGTACTGAGGAGGCATCCCGGAGGCTTCCGTTTCCCCGCATCCCCTCTATTCTCCCAGCCTCAGAGACGGAGGACCAGCTCTACCCATCTGGTGCCCTGCGCGCTCTCGGACGCCGAGGAGACAGCGCACCTCACGTGGGGCTCCTGGTAACCGCCGCCCGGGTCCCCCGATTTCTGTTCTCCCATTCATTCCAAGGTCCACCGAGACTCGGGTCTCAGGTACAATACTGTACATCCTCACTTTGGAGGAAAAAGCTTCACCTCGCTTTTCTCTGTCTTGGGCCAGGTAGAGCCCAAGATCTCCCTAACAGGCAGCTGTCTCCAGCTCCGCTACAGTTTGGGTCAGAAAAGTGGGTAACTCAGAGCTGGTAGGAAAGAGAGGAAAGATGCATTCACACTGCACCTTTCTTAGAATGCCCTGGGCTCCCGCCTTGGTTTTTCTTTCATTTGAGGTGATTTTCTCCTTACAGGGAGACCCACAATTATGATTTCATATTTTCTTTTCTGGAAGAGGTGACAATTTATTCTGGTTCCACACAGAAAAGACAGATCCGTTAATTACATCTCCACAGAATAGCACTTTTAAAGACGTTGTTTTCTTAAGTTTGCTAACACTACTAAGTAACGGAAGTTATCAAAAAATAACTTTCAGGGCTGGCCCATGATATAGTGGTTACGTTCATCAGGCTCCACTTCCACGGCCGGGTTTGCAGGTTTGGATGAGGTGCGGACCTACACACCACTGTCAGCCATGCTGAGGAGGCGACCGACATACAAAATACAGGAAGATTGGCACAGATGTTAGCTCAGGGCTAATCTTCCTCAGCAAAAATATAAAATAAAATAAATAACTTTATCGTAGAACTGAAAGTAATATTCTTCTTAATAAAAGAATTCTTTTTTCTAGCAATAGATGCTGACCTGTTTTCTTTACACTGTAGTTTTAAAAATGTGGACATTTGGACAAATTCTGAAAAGACATTCGAAACTGTTCTGTATAAAATTCTTTGGTTGTGGGAATATAAATATCCTGAAGCTAGCAGAATTAGTTAGGATGTCTTTGCGTGCATTAACATCTAATCTTGTCTCGAATTGGCCTAAAGAACAGGGAAGAAGTATTACTCAACAGAAGAAGTCCCCAGATAGGGAACACGAAGAGCTGATTAATCCAGCAGCACAATAGAGACACGAGAGACCCAGGTATCTTCCATGTTCCTCTCCGACCCTCAGCCTCTCAGCCTGGGTATCACAGCAGTTGGTACAGTTCTAGGTTGTCATCTGTAGACATGTGACAGAGCAAGAAGAAAAGGGTCTTATTGTTTCTCTTTAAAGCTGACGAACTCTTTCTCATGGGCCCCCCAAGAGTCCACCTTTCACATGTGACTGTTCGAAACCTCGCTAATCGGTCCACTCTCAGCAATCAGCAGCGATGTGGATGGAGTCACCAGGACGGAACTGCAAGATGAGGACTTTAACGTGTATTTGGTCAGCATCCCATAAAGAGGGATATCTCAACAAAACCAGTTTCTAGATTTGGGGCAGCAAAGACTCTGCTAAGATGGTGAAGCAAAATTGGGCATATAGGTATGTCTGACTTCAGAGCCTCTATTCCTAACTTCCATCATTCTACCTCTCACGTTTAGTAGACAAAAATTCAAATAAGTCATTAAAAATGTTTTCAAACTCTGCTTCATTAAAGGCAGAGAGTTTCATAAGTAATATTTCCTGCATGGGTATTATTACTTTATCAGTGCTCCCAACGTTTCTGAGGTGGTCGAATCTGACCAGGTGCTATTTGAGTGTCCCTGTGTGTCAATGTATGTTCTGTGTGTCTGTGTATCTAAAATAGAAAAATTCATTCACGTACATGAAATATGTAGACGATTGCATTGACTGACACACATCCATCTTAATACCAATGAAAATATTATCATGTAGGGATTATAAAGGAATGACAAACTAAATTGCACTCATTGAAAATAGTATTGAAGTAAACAGAAATTTCTTAAAAACGCACAAACAGTTTTATTCAAGAGCATTAAATCTGAAACGAGTTGCACAACCAATTGAGGACATATTCACAAATGCAACTGCTTTCTTAAAAAAGTGGATCTTTTTTCCAACAGTGACAAAAATCAAGCTCCGGTAAATGCATACACACTCTTTCTTTTGTGAGGAAGATTCACCCTGAGCTGACATCCATTGCCAATCTTCTTCTTTTCTTTTTTTTGCTTGAGGAAGATTAGTCCTGAGCTAACATCTGTGCCAATCTTCCTCTACTTTGTATGTGAGATGCCTCCACAGCATGGCTGATGAGTGGAGCAGGTCCAGGTCCAGGATCCGAACCCAAGAACCCAGGCTGCTGAAGCAGAGCACACAGAAGTTTAACCACTCGGCCACGGGACGGCTCCCACACTCTTCTTTTTAATGTAACTATTAAGAAAGAGAAGTCAGCATTGCCAGACACTGACATTATTTTTTGTATAAGGAATGACCAGAGTTGTCTAATTTTAAACACATATTATTTCACAGTTAATTCCACCATAATTAGCACTTAACCTTCCAAATAAAATTTCACTATAATAGCAACTGACTGCATTTCTATTTCTGCCAGAAAACAGCACGAATTATTTCTGAAATTTAATAATTATTTGTATCCAACTATTTTCCGTATTCTGAGCACGTTAGGAAGCCAGTTGTACCTAGATTTATTTTTCAGCACATCTGCATATATGGAAGAGCTGTTGTCTCCATGCCCGAGTGGTCTAATCCCTACAAAAGATTCCTTTTTCCTCAAAGAAAGGGGTATAGGAGAGATTCCCCAAACTGGCTAATTCGTCATAGTACTGTTAAGCCAGAAGTTTATACGTAAGCTTTTTGAATATTTTGAGGTTGTCAACATAAGAAGCAAATGGTCACAGAGAAGATGTTTGCTTGATGCTGTGGTTCAGTCCCTTTGAATAAACGCATCACTTCATTGCTTTTCCAATATATCACATGTTCCTATCTGCCCAGTCCTGAGCGGATGGGGCAGAAACGTGACATCTCAATGTGTTTATTAAATTCAGTATAGCTGTGTTACAGGAGAAGGTTTGACACTCCAGTTGAGAAAAAGAAGTGGGTAAAAAGCAGCTACATACTGACAGAGAACCCTCTGTGGTCTGGTAGCTTCTCCCCGAATAAACTTGAGTGGTGTGCTATTCCATGAATATGAACATGCTATTTGTTTAACAGAATTTCAGTTAAATTATTGTCAAACCACTTCCTCTGCAGGAAACAGATCTTTGATTTATGGAGTAATAACTTCCTTGTGTTCCTCTAATGAGAAATCCAAGAGCTCGTGAATGCCACTTAGTTTTCTACCTGTCTTCAGAGAAATTTAACTGTGTGACGGCTGTGGAGGACGAATGAAAGGCAATGAGTGGCTGCCCCAGGTCTGGGTCGGGCCAAAGCTGCCCTGCTGCCTTGTGTGGAGGAAGCCCCAGCCCTCTATGCTCAGGGTTGCCCACTGCTTGATCCAGAATGGGTACTTGTTTTAAAGTGCTCTGCATGTAGGATGGGCAGTGGCCCTCTCTTGAGTTGGTTGGGCATGAAGTCTCTGCCCAACAGAGCAACCAAGACAGAGTCAATTCACTAAAACAATGAAATGATTCCCTCTCTCTCCAGAGCCTTTACAGCGGTACACAGAGATGAGCGGCCCATCGGAAGTAGCAGGATGTTGACTTACAGAAAGAAGCAGTGGCTGCAGGTCACAGGTGAAAGAAGAGAGTAATTCGTTTTTAGCACTGAATGTTTATTTCCATGTGTACTTAGATAATATTAATATACACTCAGTCTGAGTGAGTTTCATTTATTTTGAATCAGAAGGGTTTAATACAATCCCCAAACTAATTCTTTTTTTTTTATTGAAATGTTATCGAGTATATGTCACCCTGATTGACCTGGAAAGAAGGGCTGTGACAAAACACTTGTAGCAGGTGATGTCTGACTCAAAACAGTTTGCACACTCACTCACAGAAGATTTCCAACTGAGAGATTAGAGAACAGTTAATTTGGGGGACCAAGGTAATCATTAAAATTTTTTTAAAGTTTTTTTTTAAGTTTTTTAAAAGTCATTTAAAAAGGTCTTGGAACTTGCAGACACAAAGGAAAAAAATAACAATCCAAATAGGTAAAAATGAATAAGTCTGATGACATCATGCTTAGTGAGACAATGAGGAAATGGGCACTCATTGGAGGGTGGCTCGGTGACACCTGGTAGAGGTGGCCACCTGCCTGCTCTCCAGTAACTGTCTGCTGGGGAAACCCTTGCAGATGTTACAACAGGCACGTACAAAGATGTCTATTGTGGCACTGTTTTTAATAATGAAAAATACTTCATGTAATGAATGAATGAAACATCTCACTCATATAAGTAATGGATGAAATATATTTCACACAATGAATGAAAAATGGAAACATCTTAAATGCAGTTTGTTCTACTTTCCCGTATGCCTCTTTACAACTCTCAGGGACAGTTATCATCTCATTTAACAGATGAGGAAACTGAGTCACAGAGAGTTAGAGTACTTTGCCCAAGGTGAGTAAGTGGGGGAGCCAAGATTCACTCCCCGGAGCCCTTACCCTTACTTAGATTATTTCTATAACTTTCTTTTGATGATGGCATAGAAATGTGGGGCAGGTGGAGCTAATGCCCTGCAGTCTTAGCTCGCAGGAGTCGTGCTTAGCTAGAATTTGGCAAGTCCTCAGTAACATTGAAGTGTGAGCTCCTCACACAATATGCAGGTGCTGGGGGCCAAGCAACCAGAAACTGGGAAATTTCCAGGAGCCAGCCATCAAGACAAGGCAGACTGGTGTCCATGCAGCAACACCAAGTCCAACAATAGAGATTTGAAAATTAGTGACTCCGGGTTGAGTCAGGTGTTTCTGCATACTGTTCGAGTGGGGCAGAGTCAACCTACTGTGGACTAGTAGGTAAGCCACTTTAGGGAAGAGCAGTAAGTGGTGGGACTGAGACATTTGGAGCTGGAGATAAGGCCGATCTGCCTTAAAGCAGCGGCAGACTGAGCGGGCACTTGAAGGTCCAGAAGTGGGAACAGCAGAGGTGGGACAGCTCCTCAGGGCGGGGTGTCCTGTGGGTGACGACTGCCCAGCAGTGAGTCTTAGAAGGAAATGACTAGGAAATTTCCTTTGGAAATGCATTCCCTCACAGAGAAGAGGCTCTCCGTATCTAACCTAAATAGGTCTCCAAAATTGAGCCGCATGCTTTTAATTACGTTGCTGAGATAATAACAAAGAGAAGACTCCCCGGCGGACGTCCATGCCTCCTTTGAGGACACTTGATTTTATTTCCTACTTAAAAGGCTGGTAATAAATCACTTTCCAGCTGAGTACAGTTCAACGCTGAAGCACTTAGCTTATCTGACCTTCACGTTCATTATTTTTATTACACCAGCGGGAACTTCACTGTTCTTCTCTTCCCCGCGAAGCCACATGGCCCCAAGCAGACCCAGTTTTCTCCGAGTGCCTAAGGGGGAGCTCTGTAAACGCCGCCTGGCTGGAAAGTGTTCTCAAGAGTGCTAATCCAACCCAAGTTTCCATCACATCAGTAGGTTTAAGGGGGCCGTCTGTGTATGAGTGTTTTGAGATGTCATTAAAATTCTTACAAAAACTGAAAGTGAAATGAGGAAGGCTGATTGAGCAATCGAATAGAAGGGCGAATGCCAGGAAGACCTAGCATACAGTAGGGCAGAGATGCAGCGGGGCAGAGAGAAGAAAATTCAGGAGAACTCTCCTGAGGGCGACAGCCAAGCTGGGCGATGTAGTCAATGTAGGACATCAACAAACACAGATAACAGGAAATGATCCATTCCCTGTGGTCACTTATTCTAAAGGCCCGAACCTTCAAAGTTCAAGGAGTGAAATGGATGACTCCACACAAGGGGAGCAGTCACGCCTTTCTTCTTGCCTTAAGAGAAGAGAAGAAATGAAACTGAAGGAGACTGTCTCCATCCTCCCCCAGAAGGAAAGCCCCTCTGTCCGACTCTCCAAAGATGGAAAGCTGCTGGCCGTGACCCTGCTGCTTGCCCTGCTGTCCTGCTGCCTCACGGTGGTGTCTTTCTGCCGGGTGGCCACCCTGCAAGCGGAGCTGGGGAGCCTCCGGGCGGAACTGCAGGAGCACCAAGCTGAGCAGCTGCAGGGCCCTCGCCAGGCGGGAGCGGCGGCCCGCGGGCCAGCTGTGTGGCGGGCGCCAGCTGCCACCTCCGCGCTGAAAGTGAGTTCGCGCAGCTGAAGCTCAGGCACGAGCCTTCCCGCACTGCTGGCTCCCCCACCTCAGATGTCTTTGCCATAACTTGGGGTTTTTCTTTTCTTAGGGGATCTTTGTACCACCAGCTGTAGGAGAAGGCAACTCCAGTCAAAGAAGCAGGAATAAGCGTGCCGCTCAGGACTCAGAAGAAGCAGGTACGTTTCGGGGCAGAGAAGCATTTAGGACTCAGGGATCCCAGCGTTCCCAGGTGTGGAGGATAGCATCTGGTATGGGAGCGCGGGAGCTGCACGTAACCTAGAGACTCTGGAATTTGCCAGCTCAGCCAGACGTGGCTTTATGGCAAAGCCCGCACCCTGACAGATTTAACAGGCTGCACAGCAGTTTTGTCCTCCAACAAGCAGATTTTGTGGGTGGGAATTTTTGTCTGTGCTATGTGTTAAGCATAGAGGAGGAAAAAAGGGGCAAATATTTTTTTCTCAAATAGATAGCTCACCCCTATGTCAGAAGCATTGTCCGTCACTCCAGATAAAAAGCACGACATGTCAAGTGTAGAACTGGATTTTGTCTACCTGGGTCATAGAAGTCAGCCAGAGACTATCATTTCCTTCTGTGTATGCTGTGAAACCAAGACTGTAGCAGGAGCAGGTGTGTGTTTGTGCTTTATTTTGTTTAAATACAGCTTATTTTATACACACACATGTTAATTTTAAAGCTTTTCTTTAATATGTTCTTTTTGAGGAGATCTGCACAATTATAATCTTCTCGTAGTACTTCTTTAGTGATTTCTGCCTTTCTTCTTGTTCCACTTGTCCCGCAGAATCTTACAGATTCCTGAAACCTCAGATTTGGTGGGGCCTCCCCAAATGCTCAGTTCTAGTCCCCTCATTTCACAGATGAGAAAGAGCATGTGCACTGCATTTACTAATATCACAATTTAACGAATCCTTGGTATCATTTCCCTTTTGCATTGAAAGAACATGTCTGAGCACCTAGAATGTGCCAGGCAGGCGTGTACTAGGATAGGTGTTGTCACACCTGCTGTTTCCTTGACTTCACAATGAGCATGAGGAAAGCAGAACGCGTGTGATCGTTGTATATATCTGTACTTCTGAAGAGAAGCCGTGAGAGCCAGAGCCAGGGGTTCTTCCATTCCACACACGCAGTAGATACTCCGACTGTAAGCTTATTTCTCACTAACTGCTTTATTCATGAAAAAAATTGTTCCTTATTTTATAAAACCATAGATTTTTAACCTATTTTTTACATCCTTATGCCAACTATCGGACACAATTGGGTTCGAACATTTTTAAACTAGGAAACATTCATGTTTTTACTATACTTTAACACATCAATTATTTTCATATTTTGCATTTTATCATCTCTATTTTCTACATAATTGAAAAATACATCATATATACTATAGCATATTTTTGTGTTCACTTATTATTATACAATAAGCATTTTCCCTATTTCTAAGTAATTCTCACACATCTGTATTAATTTTCATATGCTTATTTAACATGATCATTTCCTTTTTTTTTTTTTTTGCTATAGTGGAACGTATCAAAATTTTTGTGCAGCTCTCTTATTTCTCAGGAATGATATGTTCAACATAGATTCCATAGACGCAACGTCTGAGCTGAAGGGGATGAATAGCCTTGTCCCTCTTGCTACCTGTTGCCGTATTGCTTTCAAAATGAGTTCTAAACGTGTGCGGTTAGAAATGGAGTGTACAAGTTCTCCACATTCCTGCAGCATTTTATCTCTTAAAATTTATTTTGGCTGCTTTTGTAGTTGTAAAGCAGTATCTCAAATTAAATTTATTGCTTGTTTACAAATAAGAATTTACTTCTTTCTGCATATTTTGATACTCCTAATTTTATCTTCTGCTAATTTTTATTTATAACTTCCCATATTTGCCTGTCCTAAGTTTTTATAATTTTGAATAAACTCTATATGACATATTAATGTTTATCAGAATTTTGATGTAAATATTTTCACAATATTTTGCTGTTTTTAATACTTGTACAGAGATTTTGCATCTGTGTATTTTGATGTGATAAGCTTTTCCTTTAGACTTTCCCTAATACATCAAAGCTAAAAACCTGTTTGTTCATAATCTCTTAAATAGTCAATTCTATTTTCTGCTTTGACTTTTTTTATAATTGAGTGTTTTAGTTCAGTATTTAACCCATTCATCCTTCTGACGTTTTCTTTGGCAGCTCCTGTCATACCAGCTTCAGCTTCCCCTTTCTTCTTCTATTTTTTCCTTGCAAAATGCTGCTAAGTATCTCAACCAAGCTTCTTAGATGGTTATTTTCCCCTCGTTTGTGTTGGAACTTTGCTGTCCTCAGTTCCTCATAGGTAGTTGAGTCTGTTACGAGCCTTTCTGTAGGATAATGAGCTTCTAGGTCTAGTGTGGTCAGGATGCCCCAATCTTCTGGAACCTTCTTTGCTCGTATTCCCCTCCCTCTAAATATTAGTTTTAATAATAAATCTTAACTTTACTATTCCAAAGAGGATATAGGCTTATTACAGCATGTTTAAGAAGAAAAGAATTGAGCAAGAAATCAATAACTTTCTAAGTCCCACTTCCCCAAAATATCCTCTATTAATATTTTTAAATTCCCTTCCATGTGCATATTTTTACATATTTGTATTTTTGCGGCATCCAAAAATTGAATAGTAATAAAACATTTTCCCCGAATAACTTTCAATATTTAGAGAGTTTGGAGAATAACAAAAACATCTAACCAAGTGAATCAAAATTTACCCAGTGTCCACAACCTAGACATCATCACTGTTGTCATTATCATGGTTTGCCTCAGATTTTTATAAAGATTTAATATAATATACAGTTAGGAACTGCATGATGACATTTCAGTCAGTGACAGACTGCAAATATGACGGTGACCCCATAAGATTAGTAGCATATAGCCAAGGTGTATAGTAGGCTATACCATCTAGGTTTGTGTAAGTAGATTCTATGATGTTTACACAATGAGTAAATTGCTCAAGGACCCATTTCTCAGAACATATCCCCGCCATTAAGCAACACATGACTGTATATATAGTATATATGTATGTAGGTATATAGTATATAGATATATAACATATATATATAACATAGTACATACATATCTCTACATCTCTCTCCATGTGTGCTCATAGCATTCATAGATCCAAGAGGAAGGTTTGAAGACAAGATCCTATTCGTTGTCAATGAAATTGGCTGGAATGTTGTTTTAGACACTATCCTTTCGTGCAGGGAAAAGGTATTTTGTTTAGCACTGCTACAAAATTAGTGGACATATATACCAGGTTGTTTGGAACTCTAGGATTTTTTTCTCTGTTCGGTAGCGTCATTTTTTGGAACTGAGAAAGTTTTATGCAGTTTGAATCTATGCAGGTTTCTTTGTTTTTCTTTCCATTCTAGTTGGTCTCGTTTATTTTAAGTAAGACTCAAAAACCTTAGGTCGCCCCTTTTACTTTCAACGTGTTCATTTATGTTCTTATTTATTAATTTTCTATATACATTTTATAACCATTAACATGTTTGTTGGAATTTTATAAAAACTGTAACTCTGAAGAAGAAAATGAATTTTCCCGCTGTTTAGTTTGTATATTCAAGAATGTTTAATATCTCTCTATTAAATATCAAATTTTAAATTTCCCAATAAGACATAATTTTCCTTATATGAGTTTACTATTCTTTCATAATTAGTTTAAAAATATAAGGTTTCACTATTACTTTGTAATTAATTTAAAAATGTTTTGTTGCCTTTTTGGAGTCTAAGCATTTTCAAGTAGCCTGTTAAACTGTTAAAAATGTACCAAGCTTTCAATAAATAATATAGCATTTGATCCCATGCTTGCTTTTAAACCACATGAACACACTTAGTGGATGTGTACTTAACAGACTTGTATTATTTTAGATTTTTTGTAGAATACTCTCCTTTCTACATATGCTCTTCAACGTCAGTGTACCATCATTTTATAACTAGGTCAAAAAAGTTCATAGCTAAATATTGCTAAATAACACACAAGAATGTTACCCAAATTATTTTCCTATAAACCCAGCCCAAATTTCCTCAGGCACTTTAATTTTATTGTGTGTTAATTTTATTGTGTTTATCAATGTGTAGCTAAATTCTAGTGTGTTGGTCTCGAAAGCCTGACTTCTGCAGCCCACAGCAAGCCTAGAGTTGCATCAGTATTTGGTACTTACTACGTATCACCTAAGAAGTTTGTTGTCTTTTCGTCTGTGTACGTTCTGTCTGTACAACCAAATGGTAGAGACGTCTGTGGTCTGGGTCCTATTTCTTCCACATGACACCCGCACACAGTAGGTATTCTTTGAATATTTGTTGATCAATTTGGGGCTCAATAAGAAGTAAAGTAGAATGATTTGGAAATGATTTGGCATCATTTGGAGGGGGATTTTTCCGTATTTCTTCATTTGTCAGGTTTTTATCAGAAGACATCTTGTGAAATTTTTTAACTTGACATTTAAAACAACCGGTTAACCAAAGAATGAGCCTGATTGTGAGGCTAGAGTCTGGGGGAAGAGTTTGGGAACCCTTGCCTCAAACTCTCTTAGTGCACCTGGTAAAGGCACAATTTGGGCTCACTGAAAAGTCATAGAGAAAATGCCATATTCATTGACTTCTTTAACTATACTTTCATAGATTTCCGGTTTTACTTAATTTTTAAAATTTTAATTGTATTATTTACATAATGAAAAGGGGACATATCTTGAGGGTTCAGTTTGGTGAATAGTCACAAACTGAACAGCAGTGGATGAAGAGACGGACATCACCATCCACCCACACACTCCCCTGGTACTTCCTCCTGCCCTCCCAAGGGTAGATGCTGCTTTTACCTAATTTTAAAATATGGTACTTTGGCTCCAGTTTTGTTTTTCTTAATTATGTTGTGTTTCAAATGAATGTCTTATTAAGTTTCATGAGTTTCATAATATAATTTCTGATTATAGTGTAACAAACAGAAATGTGGGGAAATCCAGGATCAAAGGATTGCCAAATCATTCATGTTAGACAAAAATTCACTTTCAAGCCCATAAGTGCATTTGGAGATATTCTCAATTAAAAAAACAACTAAAATGAGATGGCTCTGAAAATATTATGTATTAAAATGTTTTTACAAATGGAATCATGATGACCCATGATTTGGACCTTCAACTAACTATAATTCTATTCATTTTAAGAACCTAAAGATAAGCATCTTTAGAGTCTATCGAGAGAGTGAAGACTTTCAAATCAGTCCCTACTGAACTAAGACAGTTCTTAATAAAATCTGGTGAACTTTTTCTTCTGTGTTATGTAGTAGGGAATTTAGAGGTTATTAGAAATCCATGTGTTTCAGATTATAGAAAGCCAAAAAATAGTTTTTTATTGATAATGTTTATTACACTTGTCTCAATTGTAGTAGTGAACTAGTGGTGAAAACATGAACAATTCAAGATATATGAAAATAAGAGCAGAAAACACCACATTGTATTAAACATTCTTTTCCGTCAGGGTTTTGAATATAGTGTGCCTAAACTAACACCATTGTAACTTAGGTATTTATCTAGGGTAAACATTTTTAATTGTTAAAAGTAAAAATATCAGTAGTATTTTTGAGTCTTTTTTATTGAAATTCATAGTCATTCTCCTTTGCAAGAAAAGTTGGGATGTCTGAGGGGTCTGAAACATTGTCTTCGTTTCATTGAGATTTCTGGCTCAGCTGTAACATATAAGGCTGTAAAATGAGTGTTGAAAGCATGCAGTGTAGAAGTCAACCATCCAATTTATAGCAAAATTAGGCTAACTGGAGCTTCTTACCCAGTCAGGGCGTGTTTCTTCCTAGAACAGAAACAGCTGGCAGTTGTCATGGTGATCTTTGACCAGAATCTTCCTTGAGTGTTATTTTTCTTTTCCCCTGCTTCAGTAATGAGAGATTCTTTTATCGGTGTTGCAAGAGCTGGATTCAGTTCAATTTCCAAAAAAGTATTTTAAATGAACATAGTGACCTGACATCCAAATCTTTGAGCACTGTTCTTGTCAAGTTTGAAGTTTTGGGAAATTTAAGAGCCAGGAAACAAGTCAATCACTGCAGCCAAAAGTGATATAATGTGTCTTCCACAGATTCCACAAACCTGCTATGTTCCAAGCACTGCTGTAGGTGTTGGGTCTTGATGAAAAAACAAAACAGATAAAAATTTCCTGCCCATCTGAGACTACATTACAGTGACTTGGGAAGACACAGAAAATAATCTCAAAACAAATTAATGAGTAAATTACAATACTAGAAGAGGGTAAATATATTGAAAAGGTGAAAAATTTAGGGCAGATTTAAGAGAGTCAGCAGTGTGAAGGATGAGGAAGGGGGAAGAGGATGTATTTCTGTTTTAAACAGAGAGTCTTTCTATCTTCTCCTTGAATGCTCAATAATTCTTTATTCTTTCTACTTAAAGGAACATATGTTGCAGGGGGCCTGCCCCATGGCCTAGTGGTTGAGTTCAGTGTGCTCCACTTCAGTGGCCCAGATATGATTCCCAGGTGCAGACCTACACTGCTCATGGGCGGCCATGCTGTGGTGGAAACCCACATACAAAATAGAGAAAAATTGGCACAGATGTTAGCTCAGGGCAAATCTTCCTCAAGCAAAAAGAGGAAGATGGTGACAGATGTTAGCTCAGGACAAATCTTCCTTAGCAAAAAGAAAATATGTATATGTTATATATATTTTATATATGTGTGTATATATATATATATATATATATATATATATTGCAGGCATGGCTAGGTATTTTAAAAATAAATTCACAATATTGAGGGATGTGTTCTCATTAACAGTTCTGTAGGCATGGACAATATTCATTTTAATGTTTAGATATGCTTTTTATAGGTCAAGCCCTACTTAAAAGAGCTACATTGGGCAGCTGTACTTTTGTTGTGGTGGGATTTTCTTTTAAATGGTGTTCTCATTTCTGAAGAATTAGAGAAGAAACAGATTTTTCTCAAAATAGAGGAAGCACCCAATGTGCAAAGCTCTGAGGTTGCCACTCCAGAGTATACAGAAAAAGGGAGGCATAAATGAAGTTATTTGGTATGTTCCATCTGCAAGATCTAAGTTAGGCCCTGTGGATCCATGATATCATTTACTCTCTCCATAACCCTTTTAGGTTGGCATATTATCCTCACTTTAGATGAGAGAATAGAATCCCAGACATAGTCAATTCCTCCTCTCAACAAGCTATATATTTATTTTGAGAAATTAAACAAAATTAATGTAAATATTAAGATGATAAAATAATAAGAAAAGTAGCAAACTCTTTAGCCTTTTACAAAGCAGATGTAAATTATGACTTCAGCTGATTCTCACAACAATGCTGTGAAATAGATAATATTTTCATTATATAGATAAGAAGAAATATTTCAAAATTAAGTGTCAATCTCATTATTAAACACTAATCTTCCTTAGCAAAAAGAAAATATGTATATGTTATATATATTTTATATATGTATATATATATATATATATATATATATTGCAGGCATGGCTAGGTATTTTAAAAATAAATTCACAGTATTGAGGGATGTGTTCTCATTGACAGTTCTGTAGGCATGGGCAATATTCATTTTAATGTTTAGATATGCTTTTTATAGGTCAAGCCCTACTTAAAAGAGCTACATTGGGCAGCTGTACTTTTGTTGTGGTGGGATTTTCTTTTAAATGGTGTTCTCATTTCTGAAGAATTAGAGAAGAAACAGATTTTTCTCAAAATAGAGGAAGCACCCAATGTGCAAAGCTCTGAGGTTGCCACTCCAGAGTATACAGAAAAAGGGAGGCATAAATGAAGTTATTTGGTATGTTCCATCTGCAAGATCTAAGTTTGAGAACTAAAGTTTGAATTCACTATCCATTGACTATAAGTTCTGAGTTTTTTCAACCATGCAAGTTGTAGATTCCTAGTGTTCAAGTAAAACACCACACCTGAGAAAAATTATTGGGTCCTGGAGAGGTCCAGATTGTTATTAATATCTTTACCAATGAGAAGGACATCTAAGTATAATAATCACAGTATGTTAGCTGTGGAGATCACAGACTGAAATATTGTCTAGACCATGGTAGAGAAGAGCTGAGTTGAGTTTTGAAGGTTGAACAGAATTGAGTAAGAGAAGAGTGTATCCCAGGTTATGGGAAATAGGAAACATGCAAGAAGAGGCCTTCTTGTGGTAGGAGGAAGAGGCAAAACACGTGCCAACACCTTACATTATCCCTTTGCTCTTCTAAACTTTCGGATTTTTGCAAGTGTTGATTGATTGAAGTGTTTTTACAAGTTCAGGCTTTCCTCTCCTCCTCGTATGGCTAGACCGAGGTAGACAGGGGGAACTGGAAATAACTGCTCTGATAGCTCCTGACACTTGTTGTGAAGTCACACTGCAGCTCATCCTTTATCTTTTCTGTCTGCTACTCTAGAGATTCTGGGAAATAGTAAGAAATTTTAGAGAAATGATACACAACCACTTACCTTTAAAAATAACGTGCTACAGTTCTATGTATGAAAATTCAAAACCTTATTGTTGAGGATTATTTGTTATGTAAAATGTTTTCCATATAACCATGGACCCAAAAATTTATTATTAGAGGGTCCAGATATCATGTAAAAATTTTTTTAATGGAACCTAGTTTCCCTAAGCATTAATTGAACTTTATTTAACATATGTTATAAAGTTGGATGTAAGGATGGAGTTGTTAAGAATTACTTGGAAAAGTTGGATGTTGTTATGAGGACTGTTTTTTTCAATTGTTCCATAGATATTCTTTTTTAGTCAGCTGTAAAACAGACACTTTGCAAATTTGTGAATGATGGTCCTTAATATCAAATTACTCACAGTCCAGGGAGAAAGACAGTTATAGAAACAATTAGTATGTATAGTTGAATGAATGTCAATAGATATATGTACAAAGTGTAGCGGAATCAAATATTTAGCTAGAAGGATCAGGGAAAGAGTTGATATTTGATCTGAGCCCTGAAGGATGAATGGGGTTTCACCAGATGGAAAGGTGAGCAATATTTAGCCAGATGGAACGGCAGATACACAGTCATGGAAGCTTGAAGATGACCTCCTGTTCTGAGAAGATGTGTTCAAGTACAACTGGGGGTGGGAGAGTAGAGCTCATGAGGCTGTGAAGGTAGCCTTCGTTCTTGTGTGCAAGAGAAACCCTTTGAAGGAATTTTAAATGTTAAAAGGACGAGATAAAATTGGGGTATAGGAAGATAATCCTGGAGGAAATGCAAGTGCTGGACTAGGATTTGTAGAAAAGAGAAGAGGCATAACTTGGAAAGCTAATGTAATTGTCCAGAACGGTTAGAGTAAAGATCTGAACTTAGGCTACCATGCTACTCATGTTATCATTTTTTATCATTGTCCTGCTCTTCCCGTCAGCCATACTTACTGAGTCTCTCCAACATCCGCCTTTGTATATTCACACGACTGTTAATTTTGCCTGGAATGTTTTTGTCCCCTTCTTCCTTCTGACTTTAGTTCAAGTGTCATCATTCAGAAAAGGGTTCCTGATTGGAGCCAGTGTCTGGGCCCTGTCTCTCTCTCACACTTGCAACCTTAATTCTGTTTTTTGTGATATTGATTCATAGCTCTTCCTCCCACTAGATTGTAAGCTCCATGGGGGTAGGGATTGTGTCTCCTTTTTCTGCTATCCCCAGAACAACATATGACATAAGTTTAGTGCTCAGTAAAATTGTTGAATGAGATGAATGACAGATTAAATCTAAATTGAATAAAAGTTAAAGATTCAAAGCATTAGAACTTGATTATCAGTTGGATTTCAAGATTGAGGAGGAAGGAGTCAGGCATGTTTATAAAGTTTCCAGCTTGGGGACCTCAAATGATAGTTGTGTATCCACTAAGAGAGAAAATAGAGCGGTAAGAGGTGAGTGTGTGGGAGGAAGATGAAGACAGATCTGGTGCGTGTAGAGTTTGGGGGTCCCCATGGGATCTAGATAGAAATGTCCAAGGGGAAGCTGAAGATGGAATAGCCGATTGTACAATTCATTGGTAGCTTTCTCCAGACATTCAGATGTATTTCTATTTTTGGTTTTACCTTCCTTGACTTCAGGCATGTTTACATGCTGTGTCATGAAGCTAATGTTCTTCACTGGTAAGTTACTGATATCCACTGCCTTCTGGTATACATCGTTAACAAGGAGAAATATTTTAAAATAATGCAAAGAAGTCATGGCAAAAGAAAACACATATCCTGTGCAAATGATGACTCAACTATAAAATTGTTCATTTTAAATTAACATATTTGATCAATTGTAAAATGAAACGTTAGATGAAGATGGTGGTTTTTTGTTTTTTGGGTTTGTTTTACTCAGTGCTTATGAAGCTATGTAAAGGGCCACCATTTTACATCTCCTGCATTATTTTAAACAAAGAAAATAATTACATTATGTGTTGGACGTGACAATGTCCAATTAATGCCTAAGACTCTTTCTTTACACATACACACATACAAATACAAAATCTTCAATTCAAATGTTTTTCTTTACTCTTATCAGCAATAGTTATTTATATTTTATTTTATCAACTCCTATTCAAGCCCTTCAAATAACCAGCACTGCTTTCTCACTTTCTCAAGGCCATTATAGTGCTACCATCTTTCTGAATTCCCCCCAGTGGAAAACTTTTTATTATTAGTTTTTAATTCTCCTTCAAACACATATACTCATTAGTCACAAACTTTAAAATTTTTCTTCTCTATTTATCTTGGATGCTCCATTTATATAATTGCATTTGAGACCAAATCGTCTTCGTACTATGTTTATGACCAGTCAACAGCTGAACCTTTGCTTTCATTCTCCCTTGGTGACAACTCATTCTATCGGCAGACACATCTATGATCTTTCTCAGGCACAACATATATCAGGCAGACCCCTCTCAAGATTAAGAATTCCTAATTTATTCTATTTTCTGGTAGGTCAAAGACATAGTTCTCAGTCTAGCTTGCTATAAATTCTTTTAAAACTCTCTTGACTCCTACTGGTTTTGTAAGAAACCACCCAAGGCAAACTGCTTATCACTGATCAAATAAAACTTTATGATCTAGTTTTCAACCCCTAAGTTCTTGTATTTCCATTTCAGTAGAAATGTTTATCCCCAAATCATGCTTGCTTCCATCTCTTCATAAATCTATGTCCAACATTAAGTCAATATTTAGATCTTTAAGAGATTTCTCCTAATTAAACTTTTCAGCCACTGATTATTTATTCAAAAATAGTTCAAGAAAACTCAAACTCCTACATTTGTCATGACCTCAACATCCTGAATGATAAGGTATGTGAAGTGGAAGAGAGGCATCACCTTCAGAGTCCTCATTCTTTAAAAACATGTGGTGCAATAAGTACAATGACAGAAGAAAGAAGAGAGAAAGGAAAATGCAGGAAGGACATCTCATCCAGACTAAAGAGCTTGCAAGAAGCTTCTTGGATGAGATGAGTGAGAAAAACTGAAGAATTAGCAGGTATATGTCATATGGATAAGACAAATGTGATGGGAAAAACGGTGTGCTATGTTTCCCTTGGGAGCCATGCATAATCTGCAATAATTGCATTTTTATGGTAGTTTTTGTGAGATTTAGCTTTGTTGAAATAATGTATTGTAAGCCAGATTCCAATCTGAAAGGGTTTAGTTCCAGTACAGAAAATAATACAATAGATATAAGCAATCATGTAAACTTTCAAATCTCTTTTCCTGATTAAATGGTATTTGAATACTACATGTAAAACAGTGTCTTTCAAACTCAAAGTGTTTTCCATGTGGAAAATATTTGAATTCTGTTCTAATTGTGAAGTTGGTTGGATTTTATTATATCAAATATTGAGCAAGAGCAAATTATTTTTGTTCTAAAAGCTTTTAAGAATTGTCTTTTGTAAACTATTTGTCATCAGTATAATATTTTATTTTTTGAAATATTTCCCACAAAGTTTAATATTTTGAGTCAATTTTATTATGCTGTAAAAACATATTTAACAAGATTATCTGTGTTTCACATGTCATTTTGATATAGAATATATATATTTAGAAATATGTATCCCTCTGTCAGATGCAGAAAGGTTTTGATGTATGCTATTGACTCACTTACTTAAAAAGATAAACTATTCTCAAAGTCTTGTATAATTCCCTTCAGTTGTCTTAGAGGGAAAGATGTGTGAAAGAATTTTGAAAACTGAACACAATCAATTAATATTGCAATTATTATCACTATTGTGTTTCGTACATTAGACTGTGCATTTTCCAAGCCCTTGGGGTTGGATATCTATGCTTTTGGGAGATATTAAAAATCAATATTGTGCAATTTTGGCCCACTTTTTGCGAGCAATAATCTGTAGTCCAAGATCCTATCTATTCTGAATTGCAAAGAGAGTTCTAAAAGACGGAACTGGAGATAAGTGGATAATAGATATCAAATTTCCTAAAAAGGAACAGTTGAAACGTGAAGAGGTAAATAACACTGATAAGGTTGGTGGACCTGTGCAGTATCTGATGGGGCCAGGATGGAAAGTCCTGTCCTTATTCCCAACAAAACTCCTTGAGAAGCCCAGTGGCTTTCTCTAGAATAAGGAAAATTAATGAGTAGCACTATCTCCAGTGAGTATAATACAAATACTCTTAATGAACTGTCATTTTAATATCCCATTTTATTTTCTGACGAGTGTTTCTTGAAATAAACTTTTCTCTCCAAACATTTTCTCTTTTTTTAAAGATTGGCCCTGAGCTAACATCAGTTGCCAATCTTCTTTTTTTTTCCTTCTCCCCAAAGCCCCCCAGTACCTAGTTGTATATTCTAGTTGTAGGTCCTTCTGATGGTGGCATGTGGGACGACGCCACCTCTGGGTAGCCTGGTGAGCAGTGCCACGTCCGCGACCAGGCTCCAAACCGGCGAAACCCTGGGCCTCCGAAGTGGATAATGTGAACTTAACCACTCGGCCGTGGGGCCGGCCCCCCTGTATTTTTTTTCTAAAAGTTAGATTCCTGCTACCACATGATGGAATAGACCACTGTTTTTCAACATGTCGGTTGTGGCCATGTTTTAGTTGGGCTGCGGAGATGAAAACGCAGGCACTTTCATATCAGCTCAGTGGCGTCCAGGCACCACTTGGACAAACCTCCTTCTGTCTAAGTAGAATATGTGAGTCTTCCAGGTTTAAATGCATTTGGGGGAACAGTCAGGGAAAGTGTTAATTGAAGTAGGAAGTTCTGATTCTGGTATTTCTTTGGTCTCTTTATCAGCTTCATTTGGTCTTCAAGCTCTCACAGTGTCCTTTTATTATTCGGTACTATTAAGACAATAATGCCAGCACTGCTGTTAATAATAACCACCAAGATCGATTTCGCACTTAGTGTGTAGCAGGTATAGTACCAAATGTTTCGTACGCATTATCTCATTTAATCTTTGCAGTATACATGTACACGTATGACAAAGGAAAGATGGAAAATTTGGAAATATGACTTTGACTTTTAGCATCATCCTCTTCTTTTTCTGTGTAGAGGAAAGATTAGAGCTTTATATGCTCTGAAAGACCCTCACATCCCTCACAGAATTAATCATGGTGCCATATGAGTAGCAATTTCTTAAGAAGTATTTGTTGCAAAAATAGGAACGCATTTAAAATGGCTACGCTAGACGTTGGACCCTTCAGACTTTAGCTGGTTTGGATGTTTTGTTACTCTTTTCTTTCAAGCTGTCCTTATTCACAACTCTCCTGCTGTTCAGATGCTTTTTGCATATTTTCTGCGGCAGAGGCTCTGCATACTAACCACACTGATGAGTCACGTTTTCCCCGTGGTACAGATGCGGCTACCATTGTTTACAGATCAATAAAAGAGTCACAAAGTAGACCAAAATGTTCTGCTCCTATGGAAATGATCAGATTAACATAAATATGTGTTGGAAAAGTTTCATGGTTATAAAGGAATCGTAATTATTAACATTACATTTCCACTTTTAAATACCAAGGGAAATTTTTAACAGGTTTTCTCATGTGATCGCTCCCTTTAAGGGTCTGCTTTTTAGGCCTGTGAATTTGCACGGCTTCAGAATATCATGTAATTATTACATCTCTTATTCCATGTTTTAAATATTAGAAATTTTTCAATTAATCAGCTGAAGCAGGAATTCTCTGCTGTGTCAAGCTCTTAAAATGTATACATTGAAAAGCATGTTTTTAAAGTATTACTTCAACTTGAATAAAATACTTGCT